>NC_083723.1:85620973-85924004 GCF_028564815.1 Eubalaena glacialis | reverse complement strand
GATTTTTAAAGTACCATCAGAGCCATATATATTTGAAAAGAGAACACATTAACTATTATATTTTCCTATGTACATTTTTATGAACGTAGTTTTTCACTGTGTTGTGAAAATAGAAAACTTGGTTTAAAAATATATATTATATTGTAACTAGATTTTGTCAGCGTATAAAGCACATATGTTCATCTTTGTATTCATATACATGATTTAAATTTTGTCTCAATTACATGAAAAAAATAATTTTGAAATTTAAAATAAAACTGCTATAAAAAAAAAAAAAACTACAGTGAGATATCATCTCACACCTGTCAGAATGGCCATCACCAAAAAATCTACAAACAATAAATGCTGGAGAGGGTGTGGAGAAAAGGGAACCCTCTTGCACTGTTGGTGGGAATGTAAACTGATACAGCCACTGTGGAGAACAGTATGGAGGTTCCTTAAAAAACTAAAAATAGAGCTACCATACGACCCAGCAATCCCACTACTGGGCATATACCCTGAAAACCATAATTCAAACAGTCATGTACCACAATGTTCATTGCAGCTCTATTTACAATAGCCAGGACATGGAAGCAACCTAAGTGTCCATCAACAGATGAATGGATAAAGAAGATGTGGCACATATATACAATGGAATATTACTCAGCCGTAAAAAGAAATGAAATTGAGTTATTTGTAGTGAGGTGGATGGACCTAGAGTCTGTCATACAGAGTGAAGTAAGTCAAAAAAGAGAGAAACAAATACCGTATGCTAACACATATATATGGGATCTAAAAAACAAAAAAATGGTCATGAAGAACCTAGGGGCAAGACGGGAATAAAGACGCAGACCTTCTAGAGAATGGACTTGAGGATACAGAGAGGGGGAAGGGTAAGCTGGGACAAAGTGAGAGAGTGCATGGACATATATACACTACCAAATGTAAAATAGATAGCTAGTGGGAAGCAGCCACATAGCACAGGGAGATCAGCTCGGTGCTTTGTGACCACCTAGAGGGGTGGGATAGGGAGGGTGGGAGGGATGGAGACGCAAGAGGGAAGAGATATGGGAACATATGTATATGTATAACTGATTCACTTTGTTATAAAGCAGAAACTAACACACCATTGTAAAGCAATTATACTCCAATAAAGATGTTAAAAAAATTGAAATGATAAACTATTTAGCAATAAATGATAATGAAAACACTACATTTTGATATCTATGAAATGTGACCAAAGAGTACTCAAAAAAAATTAACAGCCTGAAAATAAATAAACCAAGTGTTCAATGAATGAAGCTAAGAAAAAAAATAAGGAAGAGATTAATAATAAGAACATAAATTAATAAAATAGAAAACAAAATACCAAAAAGAGTAGATAATTATAAAATCAAACGCTGTTATTCTAAAGGTCAATTTAAGAGTTAAGGTTCTCAGAGAAAGACAAATAGTATGATATATAGACAAATACAAATGATTTAACTTAATGTGAAGTCTAAAAAATCCTGAACTTATAAACACAAGAACAGACTGGTGGTTGCCAGATGTGGGGGTGGGAGGTATGCAAATGGGTGAAGGTGATCAAAAGGTACAAACTTCCAGTTATAAGATAAATAAGCCCTGGGGATGTAATGTACAGCATGGTGACTATAGTTAACAATAATGTATTGTATATTTGAAAGTTGCTAAGAGAATAAATTTTAAAAGTTCTCAACACAAGAAAAAAATTGTAACTATGTATGACGACAGATGTTAACTATTGTGGTAATCATTTCACAATATAGACATATATCAAATCATTATGTTATACACCTAAAACTAATATGATGTTATATGTCATCTATATCTCAATTTTAAAGAAAAGAATAAATGGAAAAAACGCTGAAGTTCTGATGTGTCTGATTAGTATGGAGAAAGAGAGAGAGGGAGAACATGTAAAAAATTAGGAATGAAAAAAGAAATATCACTACAGATAGGAAGGAGGTTAAATTTATTAGTAAATACTATGTACAGATACAATGTGAAATGTTATATTTATAAAAATATAAATTACTAAAATTGTTGCAGGGGTTGCAGAGGCACTAGGTAATGCACATATACAAGAACAACTGAAAACTGTATCAATTTGGGAGAGAGGGAGAGACCAAAGTGTTTTTTTAAATAGAAGTTACAATTGTCTACCTAGAATATAAAAGAAATGAATTAAAAAGTTATTCGAATTGAAACAAAATTTCAAGTACATGGCTGGATATAACAACAAAGTGCAAAAATAAATAGCTTTCCCACATACCAGCTCAAAAATATAATATTAAAATTTTTATCTCAATAACAAACCAGACAAAAACATTATGAGCAATATCTCCCATGACCATAGATGCAAAAATTGTCCACAAAATATTAACAAATCAAACCTAGTAATATATAAACAGAATGATACAGTATGACCAAGTGGAATTCTTCCCAGGAATGCAAGGCTGGTTCAACATTTAGAAACCAATCATTATAATAACAGGCTAAATAAAAGAAAACATATTATCGTATCAATAAGGTAAAAAAAAGCACTGGAGAAAATTCAACATCCATTTATAATAAAAACTCTCAGCAAACTACAAATAGAGGAGAATTTCCTCAACTTGATAAAAAGAGTCTATAAAACTCCTATAACTCACAGTAGACTTACTGATGAAAAACTGAACGTTTTCTCCCCAATATTTGAAACAAAGCATGATGTTGGCCATCACCACTTTTATTCAACATAATACTGGAAGTCTTAGCCAGTATAATAGGCAAGAAAAGGAAATTAAAAGGTATACAGGTTGGAAAGGGAAAAAATAAAACATTTCCTATTCACAGATAACATGATTGCCTACATAGAAAATCCCAAGGATTGTCTGAAAAAAAATAATAGAACTAATTGAGTTCCGCAACATTGCAGAATACAAATAAAAAAACAAAAATCAACCATATTTCTATAGCAGTGAACATGTGAGAAATGACATTAAAAACACAATACCATATACAACATATACAATCACTCCCCAAAATGAAATACTTATATATAAATCTAACAAAACATGAACAGGCTCTGTATGCTGAAAATTACAAAAAGTTGATGAAAGACATCAAACATCTAAATAAACAGATGTACAATTTTCATGGATTAGGAGACTCAATATAGTAAATATGTCATTTCTCCCCAAATTGATTCATAGGTTTAATGCAATTCTTGCCAAAATCCCAGCAAGGTTTTTATAGGTATAGATAAGCTTATTCTAAAATTTATATGACAAGACAAAGGAATTAAAACAGCCAAAATAATTTTGAAAAAGAATAAAAAAGTAGAAGAAATTCCACTTTATAGACTTACTACGTAGCTACAGTAATCAACAATATCTCCCTATTAAGGCTACTTTGAGGATTATAAAAATAAAATATGTTAAGAATTTAGACAAGTATCTTGCACACAGTAAATGCTTAACATATGTGATCTATTAAATAAACATTTTACAGCTCAGGAAGTGACGTTTAAGAAGCGTAAAGTTAAATGCCCACATTCATATAGATAATAAGTTTAGGAATCAGAATTTGAGCAAAGTCCTGCTGGTTCCAAGTCCCAGGCAACTTACCACCATAATATAAACATTACCGAAAATAAATTACCTTTCCAAAGGCCACTCCAATTTTCTCATTCACAGAGTTTTATTTGCCTGTGGATGATAAACTCTGAGATCTCTTCAAAATATCCCAGTTCACAAATGTCAGAATCATTTGTGGCCCCAATTGGTCTGCCTATTCAAGTTGTTTTATTTTTATTAGTATTTTTCCTTGCCAGGAGGTCAGTCCAATGGTTATCCTTGACTCCTTCAGTAATGGGACTCTGATAGATATTTAAGGATCCAAAAGTCCCACTCTGTAAAACATAAGATGCCTTGTCCCCTTCCTATGAATGATTCATCACAAGTATTATCCCAACAAGCCTATGATCGATAGGAACATCTTCATTTGTGTGTAAATGACACCCGTCTTCTCGGGCCAGTGCTTTCTCTCACTCCTACACCTGCAGAGACTAAAAGAGATTAAGTGGGTCTTCTCAATACATCCCATGAAATATTGATTAAAGGTCTAGTTGAAATAAGTGTATTAATGTAGACTTAAAGCACTCAAGTGAGTAAGAACACCCCAAGGGGAAACGTCTCTACAGAGCAAGTGAGACAAAAAATGGATACTTTGGAAATAGTGAGAATGTTCCTGGGTACACAGATCCTTTTTGCAATGTCACACGGCAAAGTAGGACTTTTATCAAATGATCCCAGTGATAAAAGCCTAGCCCTTGGAGGAAGGGAAAAGGTGGGAGAGAGGAGGGGAAGTTAAAAATGAAATAAACAGGAGGCAAGCAATGACTTTATAAATTAGTATTTCTCATCAAATTCACTTAAAATCACGAAGCTTTTTACTCTCCTTTTTTATTTGATCTCCTTCCCATTTCCACCCAGTACAAGTAGAAATGAGCCACAGTTTTATGGGGAAAATGAATAAGAAGGAAAAAGATTCTCATCAGTCCTAGAAGACCTGCAATGCCTGCAATTCACTGCCTGTGTTTAGTTTCTTTGGGGAAAATTATCTCAGACTTAGCTTTTTCCTGTGGCTTCTGGGGTACACTTAGTCTATTTTGTAGAATCCAAGGAGACCATTCGTTCATTTTTTTTTTTAATGTAGAAATTACAGATTTCTAAGAACTGAAAGAGATCTAATAGAACTTCCAATCCTTTAAATTTTCCAGATGAGAAAACTAACTGGCTCTACATAGGTTAAAAGTCTTGTCCAGAAACTCACATTATGGTAGTAGCAAAGCCCAGTCTAGATCCTTGACTTCTGAACATCTACTAGTGACCCTCAATGGAGGACAATATCATCCCCCAAGGAGTATTCAGAAGTATGTAGGGGTATATTTGATTGTTACCCAATGACTAGGGGGTGCTACTGTACTGAGGGGTTGCTACTGTACTGAGGACTAGGGCATTGTTCAGGGCACTCCTCCCAAGAAGAGTTGTCCTTCCAAAGATGCCAACAGGGTTCGCATGGAGAGATACTGACATTAGTAACCCTCCCTCCACCACACCATTCTAATTTCCTATGACCATTTTCCCTGGGTACATCCCTGGGTACTACTGTTTATCAATATCTTTATCACCCTCCCGCTTCTCTGCAATTCTCTCCTAATATTTCAGTGTCCAAGATCAATCTCCCTTTGTCCTCCATCCCAAGAATGAATTCCCCTCCTCTAAGTGGCAGAAGAGGACCAACTCCAAAATAGTTCCTGTGGCTCAAAGAGCCTCAAATTCATACCAGGTAAGAAGGCCTTGAGAGTATTCCCAAACTTTATTGAACAAATGGTAGTTTTTGTCCTACCTCCTTTACCTTGCCTTAGAGCATAAAAGGACATTCCAGGTTTATTTTTTACTTTAACCAGAAGATGTGACATCAGCATATATTATACTAGAACTGAGTCCCCAACATCTACCCACCTCCCATTAACTCAAAATTTAGAATGAGTCATTTTATATACCCAAAACAAAATCTCATGAGTCCCTTCAAGGCATTAGTTAGAAAGAGCCATCTGTGTCTGTCCATTCTGTTCCCAGTAGCCCTTCCTTCTTTGTCAAGTGTCTGTCTTCATCTGGGCATAGGCCTCAAGGATTATGTGATGGTTTGGGTTGAGGGGTACACATCCCACTTTAGAATTTAAATGGTTGGGGGGGATATGTTGAGTTTTTTCATGTTCCAAGCAATGTTAGCCAATTGTTGGATAGCTTTCAGTGTTATTGTAAATGAGATAGTCTTGTTTTAAAGCAGCTTATGTCTTAAAAGACATTTAGCTCTTCCCTGGCAGAAAGAACCAAGCCCCAAAGGCTCAGGGTCCTTGGTAACACATTCTTCTGTTGAAACCTGAACATCATGGAGAGGGCTGGATTCTACCAGATACAAACCAGTCAGCTGCCACATTGCATGATTATTGCCCCCCAACTCCTCTCAGAAGGAGCAATAACACTAAGAACTGCTAGAAGAATTTCATGAAAAATAAGGATTCGCATTATAAACTAGGAACAAAATGAAGACACCACTTTGGACTTGACGTTATATACAATAATTCAGCATGTCTTACCTCTTAACAGCAATAAGTTCCCAAAGAAAAGGACGGCGGAGTCAAGATGGTATACTAGGAGGATGCAGAATTCGCATCTCCACACAACTAGGGCACCTACCAGGCACCGGTGGGGGACCACCGACACCTAAGGGGACGGGAGGAACCCCCAGCAACCGGTTGTTTCAATTAGTTTTATTTTTCCTAATATATTTTTTATATTTCTAATTTTACTTTGTTTTTTATTCTTTGATATTGTACTGCTCCTTTTTTTCTTTCTTTCTTACTTTTTTTTACCATGCCATGAAGCTTGTGGGATCTTGGTTCCCAGGCTGTTGGTCAGGCCCGAGCACCTGTGGTGGGAGCTCTGAGTCCAAACCGCTGGACTAACAGAGAACCTCAGACCACAGGGAATATTAATCAGAGTGGGGTCTCCCAGAGGTCCTCATCTCAGCACCAAGACCCAGCTCTATCCAACTGCCTGCAAACTCCAGTGCTGGATGTTTCAGGCCAAACAACCAGTAAGACAGGAATACCCATCAAAAAAAAAAAAATGAAACGACAAAAAAATATGTTACTGATGAAGGAGCAAGGTAAAAACCTACAAGACCAAATAAATGAAGATAAAATAGGCAACTTACGTGAAAAAGTTCCCAAAGAAAAGACATGTAAATAGATGTGAAGGAACCTTTCTCTCGTATCAGTGACTTTCTCTAACTCTTCCACACTCCCCAGTAAAACAGCTACTATACAGATTATTTATTCTCTTTTCATGTCCCCATCATTTTATAGAGTGCTTAATATATGCCAGGATAGAAGGGAGATCAACTGTGAATAAAGAGGCAGGATTATTCATGGTGCTCATGCCCCATGCACGAGAGACAGATTCAGAGGTACAACTGGATATAAATAGTATAGTCAGGACTACACAGGGAGCTCTATTAGCTCTATCATTTCTATCAGGCTATAGAATGAAGCGCTGGAATCATGCCATCATGATTTGCAATCTGGGATAGAGGGGAAAAAAATGTTGTCATCCTTCAGAAGGAAATTCTCCTTAGATAAGCACCAAAGGTGGAAATACTCCTCTCTTATACCACAGCCCCACATCTGCACAGAAGCCTGAGAATCTGCACATGGCCACTTTGCTTCCAGTCACTGGGGATCAGAGAAGGAACGGAACACCCCTCAGGGCATCCTGGATGTCAGGACAATCTGGCCCTGGCATTTGTCGTGTATAAGGAGCCAGGGTGGATGGGTCTGAGCTGGCTAGCCAGGCAGGTCACCCCTGCCTCCCATCTCATGTACTCTGTCAGATAACATGACTCTCAAAAAAAAAAAAAGGAATGCCTCAGAGGACTCTGTCTGTCTTATGACTTGTTTGGGTACCATCCAGAGACACAGGAACAATTTTCTCAGCCAGTAGCTACAAACAAGTCTTACTGCTTACAGCTCCTAGGCCAAGCTGCTAAACTGGGTCTACATTTTTTTTTTCTTTACAAATTTAGGCCTACTACTCTATTATAATACTTCTCACTGCATAAAGGAATGAAATAAATATTAATTATAGATGAAGATAGGCTGAGTTAAGAAAGAAAAAACTATATATGGCTTATAAAATGCATACCTAAAACATGAGGAACAAGAAAGGTAGAACATAAAATAATTACATATATAATATATAATATTCATATATAGTCAATGAAAATGACAACCAAATGAAAGCTGGTGTGGCTATGTTAATATTAAACTAGTAGACTTTAGGTATACAAAAGTTACTGGAGATTAAAAATACACTATGTAACAATAAAAGGTTTGTTCACCAATGTATATACACCTAAAAATATGGCCTCAAAATATATAAAGAGAAATTTTGACAGAGCTATAAGGAGAAAGAGACAAACCTATAATCATCTCTCTCAGAAACTGTTACAAGTAATCATGTTGTTGGAATCTACTGTATCCTTATTGACAGAGAAAGGTCAGGAAGAACACAGAAGACATTAACAACCCGATTATATACTTTAACCAATTGACATATGTAGAACACAACCATACACATGTCCTTCAAGCACAAACGGAACGTTAAAAAAAAAAAGGAATATATACTAGGTCATAAAGAAAATCTCATCAAAATTTCAAGTGATTGAAATTCTGTGGAGAATGACCTCTGACCACAATGAAATAAACATAAAAATTAGAAAATATCCATATGTTTGGAAATCAAGAAATACACTCCTCAATAATCTGTGGGTCAAAGAAGAAATCACAGTGGAATTAGAAATCATCTGAATATAATGCTAACAAAAAAATCTACATTTAAAAACTTGTGGGCTATAGCCAAAAGAGTTTTTACAAAGGAAAATTATAGCCCTGAAATGAAAATATTAGAAAATTAGAGAGACCTCTCTTGTTTTTCTTGGTCAGTTTTGCCAGTTTATTTCTTGATCAATTTTAATAGTCTTTTCAAAGAACGAACTTTTGGTTTTGTTGATCCTCTCTACTGTGTCTGTGTTTTCTATTTTATTAATTTCTGTTTTCATATTTATTTCTTTTCTTCTTTATTTGAGTTTATTTTGCTGTTCTTTTTCTAACTTCTTCAAATAGATGTTGGCTTAGCTCAAACTGCTTCGTAATCCCCTTGAAAATTATGATGTAATCTCCAGAGGAAGCCAATTAGAACTCACCTATCTGGGAATTGAAAAACATGTCAGTTGGTCAACTCAAGTTAAAAGTGTTCATCAAGTTCATTTGTATCATTTTTTATTAGATTCCACATATAAGTGATATCATATGATATTCATCTTTCTCTGTCAAGATTTTTTTTCTTTCCAAAAAGTTCTGTTTTTCTAAGAAAGTGGTATAAAATAAGTGATATGAAAAGACTAAAACTAAATTATCCTTTATCATAGTCCAAAAAAATTTACATCAGAAAAACATATCAGAAAAAAATAACAAGGACAGAAAAAAAAATTCCACAGGAAACATCACTGAAAAAGCTCAATATTCCCAAATAAGAAACAGAGTTCACCCTTTCCAGCACAATGGGGTATAACAGTGAGGCTACCACAGTGGCTAGAAGAAGCAAACATTCTCTCCATCTCTCCATGAACATGAAAGTAAGATGATTTTCAGGCTCATTTGTGAATTTATGGAGATAAACCATTCACAGCTTAATATGAGCTCCATGTTCAATCAATAAGCCAGAGAGTCAAGTGGAATATTCCCCACCTATGGCCTTCTTAATCATTTTCTAAGCAAATGATAAGAATAAAAGGAATCACTAAAAGCAGATGAGACCATCTTCCCCAAGCAGATTGAGTCATTTCCCTTGACTCCTGGGAAGTTTCCAGAGGTGCCTAAACATTGCTAAGTTCCTCCATGTCTTAAAAACTGAAAAAAAGCACAGTTCGTTTCACATTGGACAAGTGCCCAACTACCCATCAGCTATATCTGAAAGAAAAGAAAATACATGCTACTATGAGAAAACCTGAGAACTCTTAAGTATGATCACGTCCATAGCTTGTCACTTTAGCTTTGCAAAAGTTAAACTTCTCCTCTCCTGGAAGGTGTTCAAGAAGAAAAACATTCCTGTGGAGAAAATGATTTCTGCCTAAAGGATGATATGTAATTGAGAGCAAGGACAGGATATTAGAAATCCTGTTTATAGTTTTGTACCACCAAATTACACTATCAGTGTATTAGTCAGGATAATTTTACTAGCTGCTGTAACAAACAACTCCCCAAATTTTAGTAGCCTAACACAATAGTTCTCACCCATGTCATGGTCCAATCAGGTGTCCAGCTTTCAATGTGATATTTTAGGGGTATCAGTTCTTTTCATCTTTTTTGTGCTTCCATCTTCTAGGAGTTCCTGAGTCTACCACAGCATCCTTTGCATTCAAATAATGAGTGAGAGAAGAGGATTGTGCCAGGTTTAGAATGGCACACATCACTCATGCCCACATCCCATGGATAGTCATATAACTCTAATCTAACCACAAGTTTGGTAAATGCAGTCAAAGTAATGAGACAGATGAGCACGTAGGCAGTCTGCCATAGTGAGGAAGCGCATCACTCAAGCACTCTGGCACTCACTTTATAATGAGCTGGTGGAACAAAAGGATCTCTAAGTTCACTCCCAGTTCTGGCATTCTGTGATTCTCAAATAGGAGAATATACCTAGCTTGGGTTCACTGACACAGTTGCACATAAGAGAATACTACTCCGCTGTTATCTGAGACTTTTCTTCAACTTCTTGATATGGTGTTTGTCTTTAGTGCTTTCAGCGATGTCCCCCCAAATAAGGGAATGCACGTGATAAAGCCGACTGAGCTATCAACAGCAAATCAGGGGCCCATCTAACCCTAATATTCCTTGATCCATTGCATCATGCTCCTCATTTAGCAAAGAAGTTGTCCAAGAATTCCTGGGATTGTAAAAACCATGAAGGTGTTTTTTCATGGCTTCTGCAGCAGTGCTTTGGCACAGGCTGAGCTCCACGGTTATTGCTATGGTTGTAAGAGAAATTAAGAGGCTAATGATGTTAGGGGACTTAATGGGTGTTTTTCTGAAGATTTCCAAAGCCTGATTATCTCCATGGATGGGAAACATTGCTGACATAAGCATAAATTAATAATCTGTCATTGATGTGTATCTGAGTATTACTATCAAGATTTGAATAAGCATTTAAATCAATAATAAATTTGATGTAAACTGGTTAACTACCAAATAAATCAGCCTAATGCCATTTCCCTTGGTGTCTTATTTTCTTTGTTTTGTTTTACATTGTTAAGATAAGAGATATAGAATACCTGTTCTGGTGATGTTTTCCACTTTATGTTATCATAATAATTAGTCCAGATCTGTTGTTGTTGGTATTTTTTAGTATTTATTTTTTTAAATATTTATTTGTTTATTTACTTTTGGCTGTGTTGGGTCTTTGTTGAGACTCTGTATTTGTGGCACGCAGGCTTAGTTACCCTGCGGCACATGGGATCTTAGTTCCCTGACCAGGGATCGAACCCATCTCCCCTGCGTTGAAAAGTGGATTCTTAATCGCTGGACCATCAGGGAAGTCCCTACCCAGCTCTGTTTTTTACATATTCTAAAAGTCAATCAGAAAAAGTTTAGATAAGATACCACATTTTTTATCTAGGATCTTGTGACAAGAAACAGGTTAAGTGTATTTGTTAATTGAGATCAGATGTGCTGTTTTCACAACTAAAACTGAAACTATCAGAAAAAGAATTTTTTTATGTCAATATTTTATTAAGTGGGGTTAATAAGGAGAATTTTCAAAAGATAATACCTAACATACCTTTAAAAAATCCCTTTTTCATGGCTTTATTTTATAATTTGACCTTAACAAACAATTTTCTGTAATATTTGTTGTTCCTACTACTAATGTATATAAATTGAGATTTGCATGACAGAATTTTCTTTAGAAGATCCTCTCTGAGATTGTCCATGTTTTGTCAAATTCTATTCATGTATTACTGAATATTCCAATAGATTAACAGTTGACTACTGCCATCACCTTGAACCAGAGCTGGGCAGTTTGATTATGTAAGGTAACTAAAGCATCCTGGTATAATTTGGTGAGATCCTCAATAGCACAAATCTGTTTTGTTTTAAATGTTCATGTAATATATATATCTGATTATAGTCAGCTGAATGTTAGTAATTATATTCAGCTGAAATTTTGAAATCAATTAACACACTATACTATATCATGACCAACTTACCATTATCCTAAGAATGTAAGGGTAATTTTATCGAATGCATAACTAATTGTTACACTAATAATTCAAACGCTAAAAGATCGTATAATTATCACTATAAAAGCCAAAATGGATTTTGTTAAAAGACAACAGAACTTCTGTTAAAAACTCTTTAAAAGCTATAAATAAAAAGGTATTTCCTTAACATAGTACAGAAAAGCTTTTTCTGATCAACAGCCAACATCAAATTAATAGTGCAACACTGTAGTGTTTGCATTAAAGTCCAAAGCAAGCCAAGCATTTCCACTATCATCATTATTTTTCTACATTGCTAAAGAAATAAGACAATAAAAAAGAACTAGGTTTAAATATTAGAAATGAAGAGGAAAATATCAGGCAGGAGAACACAAACCCAATAAATGCCATCTCCTTTCCATTTGTTCCTGGTGTTAGAACTATCTCTTTGGATCAATGGTTTGCAAGTCACAGGTCTCACCCCTAGTCTCTGAAGATTCTGTATTTGGGATTTTTTTAATATTTTATTTTAAATATTTAAAGTCACTAAAGTATTGGAGTTGGAAAATAAAGAGATAAGGAACTTGGGCCTGTGTTGCTCAGTGTGGGTTCTTTGGAACCCATATTAGTATTAATGAATGTACTGTGGAAATGGAGTTTTGTGGCTAAATAAGTTAGGTAAATTCTACATAAAATAGGACTTCTCAGAAGCTACAATGTGCCGCTCTGTGTTATAAACACCCAAGAGAGAGTACAGTGTACAGTGTTCCCAAATGTATCTTACCACAGAGACCTTCCTATCTCCCTTTTTTCTGAGAAGTCTCTCAAGGGATCAGTGTTCCATGAAACATATTTTGGGCAACCCTCTTCTAGGCTTATCCTCTCATTTCACAGATGAGAAAGCTGATTCCCAGAGAAAGGAAGTGACCTGCTGAAGGCTATTCAGTGACACGATAGCCAGGCAGGGACTAAAAGTCATGTTTCCTCCTCTCAGTCCCATATTCACTCTATACACCCTGATGCTTCTCTTTGAGATCCTCCTGTAACTGTTTTCCCCCCAACCCACTCAGTATAATTAGGTGCTGTATTAGTTTGCTAGGGCTGCCATAACAAAATACCAGAGATTGGGTGGCTTAAACAACAGAGATTTGTTTTCTCACAGTTCCGGAAGCTAGAAGTCCAAGATCAAGGTGTCAGCAAGTTTGGTTTCTTCTGCGGCCTCTCTCCTTGCCTTGTAGATGGCTGTTATCTCCCTGTGTCTTCATATGGTCTCTCCTCTGTATGTACATGTCTGTGGCTAATCTCCTCTTCTTATAAGGACACCAGTCATATTGGATTAGTCATATGACCTTATTTCATCTTAACTACCTCTTTAAAGGCCCTGTCTCCAAATACAGTCACATCTGAGTACTGAGTTCAGACTTCAACATATGAATTTTGGGAGAACACAGTTAGCCCACAACAAGTTCCATTTCTCAGTGTCTAAAGTGCCCTGTGCTTCTCTCAGTTATAGCATGCATCTCACTGAGGTACAGAAAAAGATGGTATATGCCTCACCTACTAATCTGTGGATGATTTAAGAACAGGAACTGTGCTTGTATTACTATCAAATAGTACAGCTCCTAGAATACTCTGGATGCTCAATCAATGATTGTTGAGTACATGAATTATGAAGTCAGAGGACCTAACTCCAAGCCTGTGCTCTTTCACTTACTAGCAATGTGATCACTGAGACAAACGGAGATGATAAGCACCTCCCATAGTTTTGGTGAGAATTCAAATAAAATATGTCCCTGGCAAAGTGCCTAGCAATAAAAGGAGCTCCATAAATGTTAATTGAATTTGAGGTTGTATCTTCTTCCCAGATATCTATAAAAAACTAATTAATAATAGTGATTACAAATGCTTAGTAATTAAATTGCTTTTATAAAAACAATAATAACGAGGCATGCTAATCTAGGCCACACAGATATGTAAAGGATTTGTCATCAACAACAATATTCCATAAATTTTATCTCACAGGTTGAAGCCAATTTCAAATCTAGGTAATTAAAAGCCTTTTAGCCAAGGACTGTTTCTTCCTGGCATGCCATGGAGGACACTGTGTGACACCTTCCTGGGCAAAATAACAAACAAAATAATGCCCTCTAGAGGAACGGAATGTTGAGTCTATTGCAGTTTTAACAGGACATTCTTGGTCTAGGAGCTACAGTTGCCCAAAACCTTTGAAAATTTTGATGTTATTCAGTGAAATGATTCTTCTCTAGTTTTAGTCACAGAGACACATTTAGGGTGAAGACAGGTTAAACTCAGGATACAACAAAAATCTCTGGAGGAACGGAAACCTATTTGCCCCATGTATGAATTATCTGTTGCCCCAATAATGCTGGGTAACAAACCAACTTAAGCTGCTCAGATTTCCTGCTGTGGGGAGTATAACTGATTAATGGCTCCAGCTGCTGCCCTTCTGGATCCATCCCCAAGTCAGTGAGGGTATGACTCACACTTCCAGTGACTGAACACAGAGGACCTGCTAATGCAGACCCACTCCTGTGAAACACGGGGTTCCTTTCACAGTGACTTTGGCTCAAGAACTCCTGGTCAGGCTGGCCAGAACTTTCTTAGCCCTGTGCTGCAGTCTGAGGCTCAAACTACTCTATCCTTCCTTCCCTCTGTCTTCTACAGAGGTCAGACCTGTGTCTCAGTGTGAAGGCTCTCACCTTCTCTGTCTCCCTCCTCTTTATCCTTCAGCAGCATTTCATCTAGTAAATCTCTTGGACATCTAACTCCACCTTGGTATCTGCTTCTAAGAGTACTTGAACTAACACACACCTCAAAGTTAAATCACTTAAAACAATAAGCATTTCCTTTTGCTCTTAAGCCTACAGGTTGGCTGGGTGGTACTTATGGCCTGAGTCAAGCTGGGTTGATCTCGGCTGGGCTTGCTCATGCATGCGTCACAGTCAGGTGGTAGGTCAGCTGGGCACGGAATGGTCTAGGATGGACTCAGTTGGGATGCTTCACCCTTGCTTCATATGATCTCACATCCTTCCACTTGTGCACATAGCACTGTCTCAAGAGATAGAGCATAAGTGCTCAGGCCTCTCAAGATCTGGGCTTGAAGCTGACATAAACTCACTTCCACCTCATTCAATTGGTCAATGCAAATCAAAAGGCCAGCCCAGATTTAAGGGTGGGGAAAAAGACCCCAACTTTTGATAGGAGGAACACTGCAAAGGGCACGGCTATAGGGAGGGGTAAAGAATTGCAGCCATTCTTGCAATCAATCTCTCACACTCCATTTCCCAATATTATCCCCAAACACATTGCCATGTCTGTGCCAGTAACTGCCTTGGCCTTTGAAGAACTATCCAAGCAGACTTGGCCAATAAGCATCTCTGGTCTCTTCACTTGGGCTTAGCTGCCCATCAAAGAGGCTTGTGCGAGCCTGGGCAGAACTCCCAGCTGGTGTGAGCCATGTGAATTGATAAACATAGCTTGTAGAAGCTGCTGCTAGTGGTCCAGTCTTCCTAGTGGGGAACTTGAAAAGGTTTACTCTGAATACAGCGCGAAGTCTCTTTCCCGTCTGTTCCCTGTCACCCCGCATCAGTTTCAGGTCAGGAATGCTAAAAGAAAACAGGGCACATAAGCATTTGAACTCAACCTTACTTTCTGAGGAGCAAATTGACAATTAGGACCAGGACCTGCATCAAAAAAGAGCAACCCAGCATGAAGTCCGTCTAATTAGTCATATGAACGGAGAGCTTCCCCTCCGCTTCCTCTAGAACATACGCTTGTCAGATCTTATAAGGGAGGCTTTGTGCCCTGACATGCTATTGAAAGGGGACTGGGTACAGGTAGCTTCACATTAATACCATGAGTACCCCTCTCCAGGCCACAAAACGTTCCTCTGAACATCACTTTTAGATTTCTTTTTGGTCTCTCAAGCTGCAAATGAATTTGCAAAGTGAGGCTTTTAATTATGCTGCAAAGATAGACCCATAAAGAAAACCAAGCACCCTGGTCTGGTTCAAAACCCCGACCTCTTTAATACCTTGTCTCATGTTAATGGGAAACTGAGCAAGATGAAGAATTCAAGGTGAAGGCTGGATATGGTCTGCTAATCCTGGGAACTGGATTGTTTAGGCTTCTGCACTTTATACTTTTTTTTCCCTTAAAGAGTTTGTGTGCCACCAAAGGTCACCAGGCCTGTCATCAGAAAAGATTAGAGAAGACATCCACACAGCACCTTGCTCCGGGCATTGCAGAAATGATGCCTATTCTGAGGGGTTGTCCAGACCCAGACTTTGAGGTAGACAAGCCTCGACTGGGTATGATATCTTGTTACTGCCTGGATTCTCACAGTGGGATGGCGTGGCTTTCCACTGTGCGTCTGCGCTTTATTCAAGTGTTAGCTTTTTGGGCAAGTCACTTCTCTCTCTGTAGGCAGCTCCTGGCCCAAGCACATTGTAACCACATGACTATTAATGTGATTTGAGTCATTTATTTTCCTGTTTGGAGTTCATGTCCATATGTGTAAAATGACTCTCTACTGTAGCCACATGCACACAAGCATGCTTTTATTTTCTCCTTAAATTGTTAAGCAAAGATGTGGACGGCGTGTCTAATAGTATGCAAAGTGGAACATAAGCGCCGCTTCCTCTGGCCTCCCTTCGCTTTCCCAACTCTCTCTTTCCTATCTGAGAAAGAAACTCATGCTTCATCAATTCTAACCGGCCTTGTTAGTTAGCTGGGTTATGAATTCCTACCCATCCTTCAAGATCTTCTCCAGGAAGCCTTCGCATACAACATTCCCACAAGACCTCCTGCACACCTCTTGTACGTGTTACCTTGTTGCGACCATTTGCTCTCATGCCCAGTTCACCTGTGCCCCAGAAGACAGAGCTTCTGTTGTGCCAGCTGTGCAGCTCCAACACCTGGAGACCCTCACTCTATCTTTGCCCAAGGAAGGAAGAGAAGGAAATTGCTACACCTAGATGAGACTTAATTATACTACAAGGGAACAGAGATGCTATACCCTGAAGCTTTTTCATAGCACTGCCCAATATTTAGTAAACGGCAGGCCACATAGACTTGCCCAAGTCTGAAAGATTCTCATCATAAAGTAGCCTGGCTGCAGAAACCCCTTGGGACAGCATTAAAATGGAGCTCCAGGGTAAGATGCGGCTTTCTGTATTCAGACTCTGATGCCTCACCTGCCCCAGGAAAATGATCCATGGTTGGCATGGAACTTCTCAAAGAGGTGGCTTACACCTGCTGCTGCCATTTGCTGGCCACTCAGCCTCACACTTACCCCTGTGACCTGGCCTCAGCCCCAACTACTCTCGCAAACTGTTCTCCCAAAGATCCCCTATTATAAACCTAAACACCAATTCAATGACACTTTTCTTTGATGCAGTTCCTGTTGTTGGGCCCCCCCTTTTGTCTTGAAATGCTCTCATCCCATGTGTCTTTCCTCTAGTAACCCCTCTCCCATGGAGGGAGATGCTCATGTGGTTTCAGCTTTTGCCTCCTTGGACTGCCTCTCCGTGCAGTCATATACTTTAAAATACTTCTGTATGTGATGTATATGTGTGCGTGGGTTAACTTTAGTCTATGCCCTGGTGCTGGTTAGCTAGCAGGTGAAGAACCCTAATTAGGGATCCACACTTGTGTATGTGTGTGTGTGTGTGTGTGTGTGTGTGTGTGAAAAGCACTTCTAATATTGTTATTTAAATCTACATTAGAGGGTGGGAAATACATATGCGCCCAACATAGGAGCACCTCAATACATAAGGCAAATGCTAAAAAAGAGGAAATCGACCGTAACACAATAATAGTGGGGGACTTTAACACCTCATTTACAACAATGGACAGATCATCCAGACAGAAAATTAATAAGGAAACACTAGCTTTAAATGACACAACAGGCCAGATAGATTTAATTGATATTTACAGGACATTCCGTCCAAAAACAGCAGATTACACTTTCTTCTAAAGTGCAACGGAACATTCTCCAGGACAGATCACATCTTGGGTCACAAATCAAGCCTTGGTAAATTTAAGAAAATTGAAATCATATCAAGCATCTTTTCTGAACACAATGCTATGAGACTAGAAATGAATTACAGGGAAAAAAATGTAAAAAACACAAACACATGGAGGCTAAAAAATACATTAATAACCAAGAGATCACTGAAGAAATCAAAGAGGAAATCAAAAAATACCTAGAGACAAATGACAATGAAAACACGATGATCCAAAACCTATGGGATGCAGCAAAAAGCAGTTCTAAGAGGGAAGTTTATAGCAATACAATCCTACCTCAAGAAACAAGAAAAATCTCAAACAAACAATCTAACCTTATACCTAAAGGAACTAGAGAAAGATGAACAAATAAAGCCCAAAGTTAGTAGAAGGAAAAAAATCATCAAGATCAGAGCAGAAATAAATGAAATAGAAACAAAAAAAACAATAGCAAAGATCAATAAAACTAAAAGCTGGTTCTTTGAGAGGATAAACAAAATTGATAAACCTTTAGCCAGACTCCTCAAGAAAAAGAGGGAGGGCTTCCCTGGTGGCGCAGTGGTTGAGAATCTGCCTGCTAATGCAGGGGACACGGGTTCGAGCCCTGGTCTGGGAGGATCCCACATGCCGCGGAGCAGCTGGGCCCGTGAGCCACAATTACTGAGCCTGCGCGTCTGGAGCCTGTGCTCCGCAACAAGAGAGCCTGCGATAGTGAGAGGCCCGCGCACCGCGATGAAGAGTGGCCTCCGCTTGCCGCAGCGAGACAAAGCCCTCGCACAGAAACAAAGACCCAACACAGCCATAGATTAATTAATTAATTAATTAATGATAGTGAAGATGATCCAGGACTTTGGAAAAAGAATGGAGGCAAAGATCGAGAAGATGCAAGAAATGTTTAACAAAGATCTAGAAGAATTAAAGAACAAACAAACAGAGATGAACAATACAATAACTGAAATGAAAACTACACTAGAAGGAATCAATAGCAGAATAACTGAGGCAGAAGAACGGATAAGTGACCTGGAAGACAGAATGGTGGAATTCACTGCTGCAGAACAGACTAAAGAAAAAAGAATGAAAAGACATGAAGACAGCCTAAGAGACCTCTGGGAAAACATTAAACACAACAACATTCGCATTATAGGAGTCCCAGAAGGAGAAGAGAGAGAGAAAGACCAGAGAAAATATTTGAAGAGATTATAGTCGAAAACTTCCCTAACATGGGAAAGGAAATAGCCACCCAAGTCCAGGAAGCACAGAGAGTCCCATACAGGATAAACCCAGGAGAAACATGCCGAGACACATAGTAATCAAACTGACAAAAATTGAAGACAAAGAAAAATTACTGAAAGCAGCAAGGGAAAAATGAAAAATAACATACAAGGGAACTCCCATAAGGTTAACAGCTGATTTCTCAGCAGAAACTCTACAAGCCAGAAGGGAGTGGCATGATATACTTAAAGTGATGAAAGGGAAGAACCTACAACCAAGATTACTCTACCTGGCAAGGATCTCATTCAGATTCGATGGAGAAATCAAAAGCTTTACAGACAAGCAAAGGCTAAGAGAATTCAGCACCACCAAACCAGCTCTACAACAAATGCTAAAGGAACTTCTCTAAGTGCGAAACACAAGAGAAGAAAAGGATCTACAAAAACAAACCCAAAACAATCAAGGAAATGGTCATAGAAACATACATATCAATAATTACCTTAAACGTGAATGGATTAAATGCTCCAACCAAAAGACACAGGCTTGCTGAATGGATACAAAAACAAGACCCATATATATGCTGTCTACAAGAGACCCACTTCAGACCTAGGGACACATACAGACTGAAAGTGAGGGGATGGAAAAAGATATTCCATGCAAATGGAAATCAAAAGAAAGCTGGAGTAGCTATACTCATATCAGATAAAATAGACTTTAAAATAAAGAATGTTACAAGAGACAAGGAAGGACACTACATAATGATCAAGGGATCAATCCAAGAAGAAGATATAACAATTATAAATATATATGCACCCAACATAGGAGCACCTCATTACATAAGGCAATTGCTAACAGCTATAAAAGAGGAAATTGATAGTAACACAATAATAGTGGGGGACTTTAACACCTCACTTACCCCAATGGACAGATCATCCAAAATGAAAATAAATAAGGAAACAGAAGCTTTAAATGACACAATAGACCAGATAGATTTAATTGATATTTATAGGACATTCCATCCAAAAACAGCAGATTACACGTTCTTCTCAAGTGCGCACGGAACATTCTCCAGGATAGATCACATCTTGGGTCACAAATCAAGCCTCAGTAAATTCAAGAAAATTGAAATCATATCAAGCATCTTTTCTGACCACAACGCTATGAGATTAGAAATGAATTACAGGGGAAAAAGCGTAAAAAACACAAACACATGGAGGCTAAACAATACGTTACTAAATAACCAAGAGATTACTGAAGAAATCAAAGAGGAAATCAAAAAATACCTAGAGACAAATGACAATGAAAACACGACAACCCAAAACCTATGGGATGCTGCAAAAGCAGTTCTAAGAGGGAAGTTTATAGCTATACAAGCCTATCTAAAGAAACAAGAAAAATCTCAAGTAAACAATCTAACCTTACACCTAAAGAAACTAGAGAAAGAAGAACAAACAAAACCCAAAGTTAGCAGAAGGAAAGAAATCATAAAGATCAGAGCGGAAATAAATGAAATAGAAACAAAGAAAACAATAGCAAAGATCAATAAAACTAAAAGCTGGTTCTTTGAGAAGATAAACAAAATTGATAAGCCATTAGCCAGACTCATCAAGAAAAAGAGGGAGAGGACTCAAATCAATAAAATCAGAAATGAAAAAGGAGAAGTTACAACAGACACTGCAGAAATACAAAGCATCCTAAGAGACTACTACAAGCAACTTTATGCCAATAAAATGGACAACCTGGAAGAAATGGACAAATTCTTAGAAAGGTATAACCTTCCAAGACTGAACCAGGAAGAAGCAGAAAATATGAACAGACCAATCACAAGTAATGAAATTGAAACTGTGATTAAAAATCTTCCAACAAACAAAAGTCCAGGACCAGATGGCTTCACAGGTGAATTCTATCAAACATTTAGAGAAGAGCTAACACCTATCCTTCTCAAACTCTTCCAAAAAATTGCAGAGGAAGGAACACTCCCAAACTCATTCTATGAGGCCACCATCACCCTGATACCAAAACCAGACAAAGACACTACAAAAAAAGAAAATTACAGACCAATATCACTGATGAATATAGATGCAAAAATCCTCAACAAAATACTAGCAAACAGAATCCAACAACACATTAAAAGGATCATACACCACGATCAAGTGGGATTTATCCCAGGGATGCAAGGATTCTTCAATATACGCAAATCAATCAATGTGATACACCATATTAACAAATTGAAGAATAAAAACCATATGATCATCTCAATAGATGCAGAAAAAGCTTTTGACAAAATTCAACACCCATTTATGATAAAAACTCTCCAGAAAGTGGGCATAGAGGGAACCTACCTCAACCTAATAAAGGCCATATATGACAAACCCACAGCAAACATCATTCTCAACGGTGAAAAACTGAAAGCATTTCCTCTAAGATCAGGAACGAGACAAGGATGTCCACTCTCACCACTATTATTCAACATAGTTCTGGAAGTCCTAGCCACGGCAATCAGAGAAGAAAAAGAAATAAAAGGAATACAAATTGGAAAAGAAGAAGTAAAACTGTCACTGTTTGCAGATGACATGATACTATACATAGAGAATCCTAAAACTGCCACCAGAAAACTGCTAGAGCTAATTAATGAATATGGTAAAGTTGCAGGATACAAAATTAATGCACAGAAATCTCTTGCATTCCTATACACTAATGGTGAAAAATCTGAAAGAGAAATTATGGAAACACTCCCATTTACCATTGCAACAAAAAGAATAAAATACCTAGGAATAAACCTACCTAGGGAGACAAAAGACCTGTATGCAGAAAACTATAAGACACTGATGAAAGAAATTAAAGATGATACCAACAGATGGAGAGATATACCATGTTCTTGGATTGGAAGAATCAACATTGTGAAAATGACTATACTACCCAAAGCAATCTACAGATTCAATGCAATCCCTATCAAATTACCAATGGCATTTTTTACGGAGCTAGAAAAAATCATCTTAAAATTTGTATGGAGACACAAAAGACCCCGAATAGCCAAAGCAGTCTTGAGGGAAAAAAACGGAGCTGGAGGAATCAGACTCCCTGACTTCAGACTATACTACAAAGCTACAGTAATCAAGACAATATGGTACTGGCACAAAAACAGAAACATAGATCAATGGAACAAGACAGAAAGCCCAGAGATAAACCCACGCACCTATGGTCAACTAATCTATGACAAAGGAGGCAAAGATATACGATGGAGAAAAGACAGTCTCTTCAATAAGTGGTGCTGGGAAAACTGGACAGCTACATGTAAAAGAATGAAATTAGAATACTCCCTAACACCATACACAAAAATAAACTCAAAATGGATTACAGACCTAAATGTAAGACTGGACACTATAAAACTCTTAGAGGAAAACATAGGAAGAACACTCTTTGACATAAATCACAGCAAGATCTTTTTTGATCCACCTCCTAGAGTAATGGAAATAAAAACAAAAATAAACAAATGGGACCTAATGAAACTTCAAAGCTTTTGCACAGCAAAGGAAACCATAAACAAGACGAAAAGACAACCCTCAGAATGGGAGAAAATATTTGCAAACGAATCAACGGACAAAGGATTAATCTCCAAAATATATAAACAGCTCATTCAGCTCAATATTAAAGAAACAAACACCCCAATCCAAAAATGGGCAGAAGACCTAAATAGACATTTCTCCAAAGAAGACATACAGACGGCCAAGAAGCACATGAAAAGATGCTCAACATCACTAATTATTAGAGAAATGCAGATCAAAACTACAATGAGGTATCACCTCACACCAGTTAGAATGGGCATCATCAGAAAATCTACAAACAACAAATGCTGGAGAGGGTGTGGAGAAAAGGGAACCCTCTTGCACTGTTGGTGGGAATGTAAATTGATACAGCCACTATGGAGAACAATATGGAGGTTCCTTAAAAAACTAAAACTAGAATTACCATATGACCCAGCAATCCCACTACTGGGCATATACCCAGAGAAAACCGTAATTCAAAAAGACACATGCACCCGAATGTTCATTGCAGCACTATTTACAATAGCCAGGTCATGGAAGCAACCTAAATGCCCGTCAACAGACGAATGGATAAAGAAGATGTGGTACATATATACAATGGAATATTACTCAGCCATAAAAAGGAACAAAATTGAGTCATTTGTTGAGACGTGGATGGATCTAGAGACTGTCATACAGAGTGAAGTAAGTCAGAAAGAGAAAAACAAATATCGTATATTAACGCATGTATGTGGAACCTAGAAAAATGGTACAGATGAGCCGGTTTGCAGGGCAGAAGATGAGACACAGATGTAGAGAACAGACATATGGACACCAAGGGGGGAAAACTGCGGTGGGGCGGGGATAGTGGTGTGCTGAATTGGGCGATTGGGATTGACATGTATACACTGATGTGTATAAAATGGATGACTAATAAGAACCTGCAGTATAAACAAACAAACAAAACAACTAATACTAAACTTTCATTCGGTTATTTGTATGGAAATATGTTAATATAAATGTTTCAGACATTACATGAAATTTCTAAAAATCTTATATGTTCTGGTATAATGTTATAAGTCATAACCCTAGTTATTACTTTAAAATGTATATCTCAGAAATAACTAATTTTCTTGTCAACTGCATTATTATGAACTTTCATCAAATCTTTAACCGTGGTCATTTTTAAGTCTTTTGTCATTTACAGACAGTTCTGGGTGTACTCTGATGCTTTTGTAAATATGTTCCTATAAAAGGGTTTCATCTTCAGGAAATTCATGGAAAAGACTCTGACAAGTACAGGTTTCTGGTACCTGACTGTACTGCTGAACTGAATGAATAAGCATTTTCAGAACTCTAATGAAAAACTGAGGAGCTCATAAAAGTGCTAACAAAAGATCAAGATGAAAAAAAAAAATTAATTACATGGGACTGAGTGAACTGATGAGGATGAGTATAATTTTTGTGACTTTCTGGTTGAATTTAAAAAAAGAAAAAATCCCACAAGAACTCAGAGGCAAAGAATATACAAATCAATTTTCACTGCAAAGTAAAGGAGCTGTTACAGTGGAGGATTACTGGACTGAATGTCAATATTATGACATAGTATGAGTGTGTTTCATGTTTGGTAATTGCAATCATTGTTGCTTTTGTTGTGGTCATCCATGTACAATGCTTGGTGTCAGTCTATTTATCTCTTGTAAAAATAAAATACAGTGTGTGTGAAAAAAAAAAAAAAAAAAAAAGTGGGACTCCTGATATTCATCCCATTTAAAAAAAAAAGAAAGAAAGAAAAAGAGGGAGAGGATTCAAATCAATAAAATTAGAAATGAAAAAGGAGACGTTACAACAAACACCACAGAAATACAAAGCATCCTAAGAGACTACTACAAGCAACTCTATGCCAATAAAATGGACAACCTGGAAGAAATGGAAAAATTCTTAGAAAGGTATAACCTTCTGAGACTGAACCAGGACAAAACAGAAAATATGAACAGACCAATCACAAGTAATGACATTGAAACTGTGATTAAAAATCTTCCAACAAACAAAAGTCCAGGACCAGATGGTTTCACAGGTGAATTCTATCAAACATTTAGAGAAGAGCTAACAACCATCCTTCTCAAACTCTTCCAAAAAACTGGAGAGGAAGGAACACTCCCCAACTCATTCTATGAGGCCACCATCACCCTGATACCAAAACCAGGCAAAGATGTCACAAAGAAAGAAAACTACAGGCCAATATCACTGATGAACATAGATGCAAAAATCCTCAACAAAATACTAGCAAACAGAATCCAACAGCACATTAAAAGGATCATACACCATGATCAAGTGGGGTTTATTCCAGGAATGCAAGGATTCTTCAATATACGCAAATCAATCAACGTGATACATCATATTAACAAATTGAAGGAGAAAAACCATATGATCATCTCAATAGATGCAGAGAAAGCTTTCGACAAAATTCAACACCCATTTATGATAAAAGTCCTGCAGAAAGTAGGCATAGAGGGAACTTTCCTCAACATAATAAAGGCCGTATATGACAAACCCACAGCCAACATTGTCCTCAAAGGTGAAAAACTGAAACCATTTCCACTAAGATCAGGAACAAGACAAGGTTGCCCACTCTCACCACTATTATTCAACATAGTTTTGGAAGTGTTAGCCACAGCAATCAGAGACGAAAAAGAAATAAAAGGAATCCAAATCGGAAAAGAAGAAGTAAAGCTGTCACTGTTTGCAGATGACATGATACTATACATAGAGAATCCAAAAGATGCTACCAGAAAACTACTAGAGCTAATCAATGAATTTGGTAAAGTAGCAGGATACAAAATTAATGCACAGAAATCTCTTGCAGTCCTGTATACTAATGATGAAAAATCTGAAAGTGAAATTAAGAAAACACTCCCGTTTACCATTGCAACAAAAAGAATAAAATACCTAGGAATAAACCTACCTAAGGAGACAAAAGACCTGTATGCAGAAAATTATAGGACACTGATGAAAGAAATTAAAGATGATACAAATAGATGGAGAGATATACCATGTTCTTGGATTGGAAGAATAAACATTGTGAAAATGACTCTGCTACCCAAAGCAATCTACAGATTCAATGCAATCCCTATCAAACTACCACTGGCATTTTTCACAGAACTAGAACAAAAAATTTCACAATTTGTATGGAAACACAAAAGACCCCGAATAGCCAAAGCAATCTTGAGAACGAAAAATGGAGCTGGAGGAATCAGGCTCCCTGACTTCAGACTATATTACAAAGCTACAGTAATCAAGACAGTTTGGTACTGGCACAAAAACAGAAATATAGATCAATGGAACAGGATAGAAAGCCCAGAGATAAGCCCACGTACATATGGTCACCTTATCTTTGATAAAGGAGGCAAGCATATACAGTGGAGAAAAGACAGCCTCTTCAATAAGTGGTGCTGGGAAAATTGGACAGGTACATGTAAAAGTATGAAATTAGAACACTCCCTAACACCATACACAAAAATAAACTCAAAATGGATTAAAGACCTAAGTGTAAGGCCAGACACTATCAAACTCTTAGAGGAAAACATAGGCAGAACACTGTATGACATAAGTCACAGCAAGATCCTTTTTGACCCAGGTCCTAGAGAAATGGAAATAAAAACACAAATAAACAAATGGGACCTAATGAAACTTCAAAGCTTTTGCACAGCAAAGGAAACCATAAACAAGACCAAAAGACAACCCTCAGAATGGGAGAAAATATTTGCAAATGAAGCAACGGACAAAGGATTAATCTCCAAGATTTACAAGCAGCTCATGCAGCTCAATAACAAGAAAACAAACAACCCAATCCAAAAATGGGCAGAAGACCTAAATAGACATTTCTCCAAAGAAGAGATACAGATTGCCAACAGACACATGAAAGAATGCTCAACATCATTAATCATTAGAGAAATGCAAATCAAAACTACAATGAGGTATCATCTCACACCGGTCAGAATGGCCATCATCAAAAAATCTAGAAACAATAAATGCTGGAGAGGGTGTGGAGAAAAGGGAACACTCTTGCACTGTTGGTGGGAATGTAAATTGATACAGCCACTATGGAGAACAGTATGGAGGTTCCTTAAAAAACTAAAAATAGAACTACCATATGACCCAGCAATCCCACTACTGGGCATATACCCTGAGAAAACCATAATTCAGAAAGAGTCATGTACCAAAATATTCATTGCAGCTCTGTTTACAATAGCCAGGACATGGAAGCAACCTAGGTGTCCATCATCGGATGAATGGATAAAGAAGATGTGGCACATACATACAATGGAATATTACTCAGCCATAAAAAGAAATGAAATGGAGGTGTTTGTAATGAGGTGGATGGAGTTAGAGTCTGTCATACAGAGTGAAGTAAGTCAGAAAGAGAAAAACAAATACAGTATGCTAACACATATATATGGAATCTAAGGGAAAAAAAAAAAAAAGAGAGGTCATGAAGAACCTAGTGGCAAGATGGGAATAAAGACACAGACCTACTAGAGAATGGACTTGAGGATATGGGGAGGGGGAGGGGTGAGATGTGACAGGGTGAGAGAGTGTCATGGACATATATACACTACCAAATGTAAAATAGATAACTAGTGGGAAGCAGCCGCATAGCACAGGGAGATCAGCTCGGTGCTTTGTGACCACCTAGAGGGGTGGGATAGGGAGGGTGGGAGGGAGGGAGATGCAAGAGGGAAGAGATATGGCAACATATGTATATGTGTAACTGATTCACTTTGTTGTAAAGCAGAAGCTAGCACACCATTGTAAAGCAATTATACTTCAATAAAGATGTTTAAAAAAAAAAAAAAAAGAAAGAAAAAGAGGGAGAGGATTCAAATCAATAAAATTAGAAATGAAAAAGGAGACGTTACAACAAACACCACAGAAATACAAAGCATCCTAAGAGACTACTACAAGCAACTCTATGCCAATAAAATGGACAACCTGGAAGAAATGGAAAAATTCTTAGAAAGGTATAACCTTCTGAGACTGAACCAGGACAAAACAGAAAATATGAACAGACCAATCACAAGTAATGACATTGAAACTGTGATTAAAAATCTTCCAACAAACAAAAGTCCAGGACCAGATGGTTTCACAGGTGAATTCTATCAAACATTTAGAGAAGAGCTAACAACCATCCTTCTCAAACTCTTCCAAAAAACTGGAGAGGAAGGAACACTCCCCAACTCATTCTATGAGGCCACCATCACCCTGATACCAAAACCAGACAGAAATACTACAAAAAAAGAAAATTACAGACCAATACCACTGATGAATACAGATGCAAAAATCCTCAACAAAATACTAGCAAACAGAATCCAACAACACATTAAAAGGATCATACACCATGATCAAGTGGGATTTATCCCAGGGATGCAAGGATTCTTCAATATACGCAAATCAATCAATGTGGTACACCATATAAACAAATTGAAGAATAAAAACCATATGATCATCTCAATAGATGCAGAAAAAGCTTTTGACAAAATTCAACACCCATTTATGATAAAAACTCTCCAGAAAGTGGGCATAGAGGGACCCTACCTCAACATAATAAAGGCCATATACGACAAACCCACAGCAAACATCATTCTCAATGGTGAAAAACGGAAAGCATTTCCTCCAAGATCAGGAACAAGACAAGGATGTCCACTCTCGCCACTATTATTCAACATAGTTTTGGAAGTCCTAGCCACAGCAATCAGAGAAGAAAAAGAAATAAAAGGAATACAAATTGGAAAAGAAAAAGTAAAACTGTCACTGTTTGCAGATAACATGATACTATACATAGAGAATCCTAAAGATACCATCAGAAAACTACTAGAGCTAATCAATGAATTTGGTAAAACTGTAGGATACAAAATTAATGCACAGAAATCTCTTGCATTCCTATACACTAACAATGAAAGATCAGAAAGAGAAGTTAAGGAAACAATCCCATTCACCACTGCAACAAAAAGAATAAAACACCTAGGAATAAACTTACCTAAGGAGGTAAAAGACCTGTACTCAGAAAACTATAAGACACTGATGAAAGAAATCAAAGATGACACAAACAGATTGAGAGATACACCATGTTCTTGGATTGGAAGAATCAATATTGTGAAAATGACTATACTACCCAAAGCAATCTACAGATTCAATGCAATCCCTATCAAACTACCAATGGCATTTTTTTTACAGAACTAAAACAAAAAATCTTAAAATTTGTATAGAGACACAAAAGACCCCGAATAGCCAAAGCAATCTTGAGGTAAAAAAATGGAGTTGGAGGAATCAGACTCCCTGACTTCAGGCTATACTTCAAAGCTACAGTAATCAAGACAGTATGGTACTGGCACAAAAACAGAAATATAGATCAATAGGGTAGAAAGCCCAGAGACAAACCCACGCACCTATGGTCAACTAATCTATGACAAAGGAGGCAAGGATATACAATGGAGAAAAGACAGTCTCTTCAATAAGTGGTGCTGGGAAAACTGGACACCTACATGTAAAAGAATGAAATGAGAACACTCCCTAACACCATACACAAAAGTAAACTCAAAATGGATTAAACACCTAAATGTAAGACCAGACACTATAAAACTCTTAGAGGGAAACATAGGGAGAAAACTCTTTGACATAAATCACAGCAAGATCTTTTTTGACCCACCTCTTAGAGTAATGGAAATAAAAATAAAAATAAACAAATGGGACCTAATGAAACGTAAAAGCTTTTGCACAACAAAGGAAACTATAAACAAGACGAAAAGACAACCCTCAGAATGGGAGAAAATATTTGCAAACGAATCAACGGACAAAGGATTAATCTCTAAAATATATAAACAGCTCTTGCAGCTCAATATTAAAAAAACAAACAACCCAATCAAAAAATGGGCAGAAAGCCTAAATAGACATTTCTTCGATGAAGACATACAGATGGCCAAGAGGCACATGAAAAGCTGCTCAACATCACTAATTATTAGAGAAATGCAAATCAAAACTTCAATGAGATATCACCTCACACCAGTTAGAATGGGCATCATCAGAAAATCTACAAGCAACAAATGCTGGAGAAGGCGTGGAGAAAAGGGAAGCCTCTTGAATGTAAATTGATATAGCCACAAAGGAGAACAGTATGGGGGTTCCTTAGAAAACTAAAAATAGAATTACCATATGACCCAGCAATCCCACTACTGGGCATATACCCAGAGAAAACCATAATTCAAAAAGACTCATGCACCCCAATGTTCACTGCAGCACTATTTACAATAACCATGTCATGGAAGCAACCTAAATGTCCATCAGCAGACGAATGGATAAAGAAGATGTGGTACAAATATACAATGGAATATTACTCAGCCATAAAAAGGAACAAAATTGGGTCATTTGTTGAGACGTGGATGGACCTAGAGACTGTCACACAGAGTGAAGTCAGAAAGAGAAAAACAAATGTCATATATTAACACATACATGTGGAATCTAGAAAAATGGTAAAGATGAACCAGTTTGCAAGGCAGAAGTAGAGACGCAGATGTAGAGAACAAACGTATGGACCCCAAGGGGGGAAAGCAGGCTGGGGGTGGTGGTGGGATGAACTGGGAGATTGGGATTGATATATATACACTAATATGTATAAAATAGATAACAAATAAGAACCTGCTGTATAAAAAATAAATAAATAAAATAAAATTAGAGGGTGGGTTATTTTGCACAAGGGCTGTTAAAATCATTTTAAATCAGTGAAAAGAGTGGCTTACATGATGTGTGGTTGGCTAGAGAGATTATATGGGCTCTGCTGCCCTTTCAGGAAGAGGTAAAGTGAGCTCTGTGGCTGACCCTCAGTTTACCACTCTGCCTGCTCTGTGCCCACCCTACCCCCCAACACCTAATGGGTGACTCTGTTGCCTGATTTGACCAGAAGGTTGGCTGCTCCTGGCATCAGAATATCATTCCATCCACCTCATAAAGAATCAGTCAAGGTGCTTGTTAAAAGGCCTAAGGACAGAACAGGGCTTCTCCAAGCTTGCAGGAACAGGCTGTATAGCTGTTTTGCACCTGCTTGATACAAATGTTCATATGACTCTAACTGAGGCTTCACTTTCATTGTACCATGCCTTCTTATAAAGGTTGTGAGGAGGACAAGTGCTGAAAGCCTTTACCTACCACAAATCCCTAGAGGTTACCCCGAAACACTAGCAACTGCCACCTCTATTCCTGTTTACATAGTCTTGTGCCATTCAAACTCTGGCCTGTGGGTCATTTGCTTGCAGGTGTTCTGATAATCACAAAATCACAAACTCTCAAACCAAACTCACCATCTATTTTCCCTTTCACGTTTCTATACAGAGTAAAGTCATTTTTCCATCCAACGAGGTACAAACACTGGGAACTGTCTGAGACTTCTACCTTTCCACCTTCGCTCTCCTTCTAAACCTCACCCACTTTCCACAAAGACAGCTTTGTAACCAACATTTATCAAAGTCTGCTGGCTCTTCTTTAGAAAATTCTCTCTCATCCGTCCCTGTGTGGCCCGATCTAGACCATCAATGACCACAGTGTTTCCCATCCACTATGCCAGCTCCGTCTCTCCCTCCTTTCACTACTACTGCGTTGATTTAAAATCTGCAAAGTTTACAACTCCCCATTCCTACAGAATAAAATTTTCTATATGAAATATTCTCCTTTCTTGATTTGTTCTCAACCAGACCTTTTAGGCATTTAATGCTTTTATTTTCTCCTGTCCTTTCTTATGTCATTCTTCTCTGAAATTTCTCTTATTTTCTCTTCCCACATAAATCCTATTCATCCATCATTTCCAACTGGATCCCACTTAAGACCTCCCCAGCCTTCTTCTCTGAGCTCCTACAATTTAATCCCATTCTACTTTTATACTTCTTGGTGTTCAGTCATACACCCCAAAGGGCAGGAGTCAAGTCCTACCCTTCTTTGCATCCCCAGGTACCTAGCACATTCTAAGTTACTGATTATTTACTCAGTAAACATTTACTGAATACATACCATACTTGAGATTCAACATTCTGGGGTGGGATTTGATTTTATATAATTCATATAATTCCAGATTCATATAATTCCCCAAATGCTGCCACTGCACAACTTTGGATTATCTGGAGGGCATGTCTTATAGAGAAACAAGTTTCCTTTCTAAGGCTGCTATCATTTTCCTCACTTATTAATAAGTCACTGCTATTTCAATCTGACAAAAAAAGATGGGATGGAGTCATCTCATTTGGCCAACCTGTCACCATGAACTCAAGAGATACGTACATCCAGGAGAATTTCCTTAGCACCAATTAGCAGCATTTGTGGCATTACATTGACTGTTCTTAAAGAGCATTATCCTAGGGAATGTTAAATAAAAGGAAGGAAAAATCATGATGTCTGAAATTCATCCAGAAGCACTGCTTGTCTGCTTCAGTATAGATACTATAGATAGTATCTATAAAACCACAATAGATAGTAATAAAATATTTTGGATACTGGAAAAATATATGTGTAATAAAAATAGCATAAGCCATAATTATCTTATGAATGTTATTATAACAAGCATTGTCATTATTAGTAGGTACCACTTATTGAGCATCTATTAGATGTCACATTCTTTACATATATTATATAATTTTGTTCATTGCCATAACTCTCGGAGACAAGTCTCATTACCCTCATTGTCCAGGTAAGACAACTGAAGTTCAGAGTAACTTAGTCACAAAGTTTCCACAGCCAGCAAGAAATAGAGACAGGATTTAAACTCCATTGTCTCTGTTCTTTTGACTGTGTCATTTATTATTGTTATTTATTATTGTAATTGTTAATTATTGTAATTTTAGATTATAATTCGAGGGTATAGTAAATGTGAGGGGGGTCTAGCTGGAGCATTTATTGCCTTATTGTTCAGTAAGGCTGATTCATATAAGTAAATTATATTATCACCTAAAACAAGTTTGTTTTACAAAATACTTTTCTTGACCAAAAAAGATTTAAATAATTTATTTACCATGACCATGACATTAAACAAAAAATGTCAATCTGTCTTAGTTCAGTTTACAAGTTATATAAAAATAGGAATTCGTTTAATTCATAATTATATCTGTTTTTCAATTTATTAATATTTAGTGTTGGTTATAGAAGGGAGAGCTGGATCCAAATTGGTAGACTCACTATATTAGCAAGACTTGTCTTTAAATGATGTTTAAAAATATTTTTTGGAAGTATAATATACTTACCATGCAAAAATCAGATGTGAATAGCTCAATTAATTTTACATGATTACACCCTCATGTAATTGCTACCCAGATCAACATACAGAACATTTCTATGCCTCAAAAGCATTCCCTGTGCCTTTTCCCAATCCATACACCCCCTCTCCTGCCCAAGAAACTTCTACTCAGACTTCTATTACCACAAGAACAACAGGAGACTTTTGCCTGACTTTTCATCAAAAACTATAGATACTAAAAGATAATGGAACAACATCTTGAAAGTGTTAAATTTTTTAAAAACCTACCAACCTTGTGAAAATAACCTTCGAAAATAACAGTGAAACTGTAATGACCACTATATGCCACATATCATCAGTATTCCATTCCCCACCAGCAATGTGGTCACCGAGGAGAATTATGACTAAATGAAATGTGGTATCCTGGACGGGGTCCTAAACAGAAAAGGGACACTAGGTAAAAACCAAGGAAATCTGAATAAGACTTCAGTTCATAATAACATATCAATAATAAGAATGATGATGGTAATGTACCAATACTGGTTATTTATTTGTAACAAATGTACCATACTAATATAAGATGTAAATAATAGAGGAAACTTTGTGTGGTGTATTTGGGAACTCTGTACTATCTTTACAATATTTCTGTAAATCTAAAAACTGTTTAAAAACTGAAGTTTATTAAGAAAATTAAAGATGAATAATGACACTTTCAGACATACAGAACTAAGAAAATTTATTGTCAACAGACCTGAGCTATAAAAAAATGTCAAAACAAATTCTTCAGACTAAAGGAAAGTAACCTCAGATGAAAGTAGCGAACTTCAGGGAAGAATGAAAGCGTGGAAGCAACCTAAATGTCCATCAACAGAGGAATGGATAAAGATGTGGTATCTATATACAATGGAATATTACTCAGCCATAAAAAGGAACAAAATAATGCTATTTGCAGCAACATGGACAGACCTAGAGATTGTCACACTGAATGAAGTAAGTCAGACAGAGAAAGACAAATATCGTATGATATTGCTTATGTGTGGAATCTAAAAAAATGGTACAAATGAACTTATTTACAAAACAGAAATAGAGTCACAGATATAGAAAACAAACTTATGGTTACCGGGGGGAAAGGGGGAAGAGATAAATTGGGAGATGGGGATTGACATATACATACACACTACAATATATAAAATAGATAACTAATAAGGACCTACCGGAACTCTACTCAATACTCTGTAATGACCTATATGGGAAAGGAATCTAAAAAAGAGTGTATATATGTATATGTATAACTGATTCACTTTGCTGTACAGCAGAAACTAACAACATTGTAAATCAACTATACTCCAGTAAAAACTAAAATAAATAAATAAATAAATAAATAAAAACGTCAATTAAAAAAAAGAATGAAAGCACTGGAAAAAGGTAAATGTGTGGGTAAATTTTTTAAATACTGTTTAGAACAATAACAGCAATTGTGTCTGTGGAGTTCACAGAATATGTAAGTAAAATATATGTTAACAATACCATAACAGATTGGAAGGGGATTGATGGAGTTAAATGTTAGGAAGTGTTTGCATTGTTCAGGGAGACCCATTGCTGGTGGGGAATGGAATACTGATGATATGTGGCATACGCTGACATCAAGATTACTTCAGTTAATACATGTGGTTGCCTATGATGAACTGCTGGTTGAAGGCAAGGCTTTAAGAGATCAAATGGCTGCCGCATCCGACCATTATGGTATTAATAGATAAAGCAAAGATCATGGAATAGGCTGGATATTTCTAATAGTGCTGTGACACTAACAGAAATAAAATTATAAGTTCAGTGATTTAACTCTCAACTCAAGGCATGGTCAGAGAATCAGAGACATGCTATAGCAGCCTCAAAAAATTTAATTTCTTCTAGCCACAGGGCACACATAGCTAATGATCAGATTTGAACGGAATTATACTGGTTTACTGAAAGTTCAATATACAGCATCAGCAGATCTCTTACGTGAAGCTTAAGATCATGTTTTCCCTGTTTGAAATTGCTTCCAGGGGATATCTTTTCTTTGCAAAACCATTCCCCATTTCCCTCATTGCCTCCAGCTCTAGAGAAAAGATCAGACCCTAGCACACCTCAGGAGCAGAACTGTAAAGTCTCTTCTGGGAAAATATAGCTTATATACTGAACATTTTCAATTTATTGGTAATTTATATTAGTAAGAACCTGGGGAACCTGTGTGGGAATCAATAATTATTAGACCAATATAGTATAGGCTAATTTATCAATATGGGTACACTTATCCAACATTCTGAATTTAATATGCTAGCTTACCTGGCTGCAAATGGCTCTAACATTTTGTTTGTTTGAATAACTGAACCTATAGGCTGATGACCTATATCCAATGAGATCAAGATGCCGGAACTTCTTGTATAATGTGGAAGAAGCAATCCGAAAGCTTAGTGAGATGAATATATCACAGTGAATTTATTATGGGCAACCTACCCCTGTGTACCTGGGAGGTGTTAGAGTATAGTCTATTACGGAATTTTAAAATGATTGCGGAGGGAAGAACCAGCATCCAGTGGTAGTGGGAGATACTACCACTGAAATAGGCGTGCTGATTTCAGTGGGAATGATGGGATTTCAGACAAGCAGTGGCCAAGTGGCAGCAAGGTGGGTGTAATTATCATGATGGGCAGCACGGCTGAGTGGCAATCAGAGTGTTTAAACACATAAGAATGTATGATGGTGGTTAACTGATCACGGTGCTTCTGGGAATGAAATAGACTGCCTGGAAAAATATTACTTGATTTATATCATCAGAAAAACTGTAGGTTTAATGAGCATAAATCAGACTTGTGTTTCCCATAACATGAGATAAAGAAAGACCTTTCATCTAGTTCCCAAACTTAAGCCACTGGGCAGACCCAGAGCCTTTAATTTGAGCTGAGAGCAGGTCCCATTGCCATAAGTGTATATTGTAAATCTTCCTCCACATCTTCCCCAAAGTGGTCTGTGACCATGTTTTTTTAGCCAGTGCTTTCTTCATTCAGATTTATTTCCTTTCTGATCATTACAATTTCAACTAAGCAGGTTGCCAAAATACATTATTTCTGATTTTATATATACTCTAAAGTTAGGATACAAAAAGCATTTAAATATCTACAGGCAGCAGAACATTTATGACCTTATAATTTTATGGTATAAGAAAAGGGGCACAGATAAGGAATATAAATAAACTATAATCTAAAGAGTTACACACATTTCCTTTGATTATTTATTAAAAACCCACCAGAAAAGTGAAAGGAATTCTCTAAAGGCTTTATAAACAGTTGTGAACATGGTCTGACAGTGTTTTCTTCAATTACCTGCTCACATCCCCACAATGTGCCAGGAAGAGAAAAAAGCCAGTAATACCAACACTTCAGAAGTTATTAGACAGTGGCTTTGAGTCTACATTTCACTGTGATCCACTGGACACAGTTGGAGGTTTATGGAAGTCTAAGGTGATAAATGGAGTTTGGGTCCTAGTCAGTCTTAGAATAGGTCTAGAGGGCCTAATTCCCTATCCATGTGGTTATTTTCTCAGAGACAGCATAGTTGGAAAAGACATAATACTAGAGAGTTGGAAGAATATCTTCATTGGCTCCCTGACTTGATATGAGGACTACTATGGTAGGAACGGCCAAGTTGAAGACTCTGGAATTATCCCTTTCAACCAAATTATCCCCTTTCAACCAATTCTCCCCTTTCAACCAAAATAATAAACCAAAAAAAAAAAGAACAAAAAACCACATATCTGGAGAAATTGCAGCAGTTAATAGTAGCATTAAAGAGTTGAAAAATTCAGGGGTGATGATTCCTATACTTAACCATTTTAACCCATCTCTTTTTGGCCTGGGCAAAAGCCAGATAGAGATTGACTCCATTTGGAGAACAACAGAAATTACTGTTAAATTAATAAAGTGGTATATCAATTGCAATTGGTGTTTCAGATGTGCATACATTTACTGGAAAAATTTAACAGAGCTCCTGGTACTTATTATGCAACTCATGATTTGACAAATGCTTTTTCTTCTATATCAATTAGCAGATGCAATTAAAAGCAGTAGCTTGTAGGAACAGCAGTACACCTTCACTATCTTGCCTCAGGGCTATGTCAACTCTCCTGCTCTTTGTCATAGTATCGTCCACTGGGACTTTGATCAGCTGACATTCCAGAGAACATCAGGTTGGTCCACCACATTGATAACATCATGTTGACTCGACCTGGTAAGCAGTAAGAGCAAGTATCTTAGATGCCTTAGTGAGATACATACAGTCTAGCAAGCAGAATAAAAATCCCATAAAAATTCATGGGCCCACTCGAAAACATTTTTAGATGTTCAGGAACATGTTGGTGAGAGACAAGTGGAACATCTTGATGAAAATGAAAAACAAGTTGATTCTCACTTGGTGGTACAATGCTTGGTGGGCCTCACAATTTGAAGGCAATAGGCTCCTCATTTCAAGTTGCTGCTTCAAGTCTTTTACTGAGTTACCTGTTAGACTGCTAGTTTTCAGAGGCTCTTTATTTTCTCCAAGGTATGATACAAACTGCTCTGTAACTCAGATCTTCTGACATCACAGATGTATTAGTGCTGGGAGTACCTGTTGCAGATCGGGATGCTGTATGGGCTCTGAGGTAAGCCACAATAGAAAGATCCGGCACAGACCCCTAAACTTTGGAATAGCCATGTTTCACTCTGCAGATCTTTTCCTTTTGAGAACAGCTTCTGACTTACTACCAGAAACTGGAAGAAACTGAACACCTAATACTACAGAGCCACTCATATTGAACTAGGGTGTTATCTGAGCCATCAAGCCACAAATTAGGGTGGACATGAAAATAATCCATCATCAAGTGGGAATGGCATACATAAGTTTGAGCTTGAGCAGGCCTGGAAGGCTCAAGTAAAATGCTTGAACAGGTAAGTTGACTTAGACTGTCTGGGAGCTTTCTTCAATGCATCACCACTTCTCCCTCAGTCCAATTCTATGGAACGCACGAGGAGTCCCCTATGACTCCTTGTTGAAGGAAGTCGTGGTTGGAAGTTGCTGAAGGAAGAAAACACTTGGGCCTGGTTTACATATAAATCTGCATGACAAGCTGGGTCCAACTGGGAATTCCAGCTGTCAAACCAAAAGTTACACTCTACGGTGGCTTTATAGGCAGTGGGGAAGGGAACTTTCTGTGAAAAAAATCTTTAAGCAGTACATCTGGTTGTCCACTTTGCCTGAAAGGAGAGATGTCCTGAGGTATGGATCTACCCTTATTTGTAGATAGTGGTTAAGTTGCCCAGCTGATCAAAGGCTTGGAAAGAATGAGGTTGACTACAAGAAAGTATATAGAATATGCAGCTGAATTGCCTAGAACAGCTATAGAGTGGGAAGATATTTGAGTCCCATGTGAATACTCTTCAAAGGGCATCTACTACAGAGAAGACTCTTAATATTCAGGCGGACAAGATGGTCTGTTCAGTGGATGAAATTTGTCTTCTTTCCTTAGCCACCCCAGTGCTTGCTTGCTCAGTGGGCCCATATGCAAAACTAACAGGGGCCCATGTATCAAACAGCCATGGTGGTACAGGGAGAGGGTAGTCATGGGCCTAACCTTATCTAATTTGATCTGGATACTCTGAATTTACATTCTCTGCCCACAGTGCCTCTGCCAACACCACCATCCGTGGGATTAATTCACCATTACATTTCTAACCAAGGAACTCATTTTATAGCAAGAAAAATCCAGCAATGAAATCACCCTCATAGAACTTACTGATCTTATAATATAGCCTATCACTCAGAAACATCTGGTCTGATGGTAAACGGCTTACTGCAGATTCAGCTACACAGCACTTGCTGAGAGATAAACACCCTGAAAGACTGAGGTACTGTATTAGTTTTTTGTTGCTGCTATAAAAAATTACCAGAAACTTAGTGGCTTAAACAATGCAAATTTATCATCTTACATTTCTGTAGCTCAGAAGTCTGACACAGGTCTCACCCGTGTTAAGTCTTTGGTAGGGTTGCGTTCCTTTCTGTAAGCTCTGGGTAGGATCAATTCCCTTGCCTTTCCCCAGCTTTTAGAAGCTATCTGCATTCCTTGGCTCTTGGTTCCCTTCCTCCTTCTTCAAAGCAACTAATGGAGAGTTGAGTCTGTGTCATACCTCATTACTCTGACCTTGCTTCTATCATCACATCTGCTCTTCTGATTCTCTTCTGCCTCTCTCTTCTACTTTTAAGGACCCTTTTGATTACACTGGGCCCACGTGGATAGTTCAAGCTACTCTTCCTATCTTAAGGTCAGCTTATTAGCAACTTCAGTTCCATTTGTAATGTTAATTCTCTTTTGCTATGTAGGCTGACATATTCACAGATTCCTGGGACTGGGGTGTGGGCATCTTGGTGGGGGCTGAGGTGGGGGGTGGCATTATTCTACCTACTGCAGACGCTGTCCTTCAGGATGTAATACATACTCTGAACCACAACCAATATATGGTGCTATTTCTCCAATAGCCATAATATAGAAGTCTAGATATAAAGGAATGGAAGGAGGCGATATAAAGGAATGACCCCTCTGTACTTAGTGACTCCTTGAAGAGTGTTAGCTTCCCAACCCCAAGACCTTGGGGTATGATTATTTAGAAGCCTTGGTTCCTAGGGGAGAAATGCTTCCCTTGGGAGACAGAGCAATGATTCTACTAAATCTGGCTCTGAATCTGTGCTCCTTATGGCACTGAACAAACAGGAAGAGAAGGGGGTACAATGCTGGTTGAGGCATCAGATCCTAATTACCAAGGAGAAACTGGGTTGCTGCTACATAATGGGAGCATGGAGAACTCTCAAGAACCAGAATTCACTGGGACACCTCTTATGTCTTCTATATAAGTTTAATGAAAGACTACAGCAATTCAGTAAAGGCAATAGCACTACGACCTCAGAAAATTCAAGAATGAAACTTTAGATCTTCTCACCAAATAAAAATCCTTGACTAGCTGACATGCAAGCTGGGGACAAAGGGAACATGAAATGGGTGGTAGAAAAAGAAAGTGATAAATATTAACATGGCCTGATAATCAGTTACAGAAATGAGGACTATAGTGATAACACCTATTTTGTCATCCTCCATATACACAACATATTATAATATAATATAATATGATATAATATGTACACACACATACACACACACACAATAACTTCTTTTCCTTCTCCTCTATTATGTGTAGGGAATTTTGGTGGCTGCTTATTTATAAATTACCAGACCAGAGGAGTCACATGTGATCCTAAAGGGAAGAATTTTATCACCTGGTGATTCTAGACCTTGAAATGGATAGAAGTGGACTCTGAAATGACTGATTTTACTTTGTGTCTCCCCTTCCTAAGAGAATGAGAGTCTTCATTTGTATGAATAATAGAAGCATGAGGTTGACGTTGTTTGGGAAATAAAAATGGGTGGGAATGTAGAACAGCTGTTGAGTGGCAGAAGAGGTGGACTGCGCCAGCTGGATGCCTGTTTGCTCTCAGATCCATTCCTCACACTTCCCCTGCTCTGTTTCACAAGGTGACGACCCTGGCAAATTGTATTTCCAAGGTTCTGTTTCTAAATGGATTCTGGTCAGGCCAGCCAGTGGTGGGGCTGGTGGGCAATTAAGGCCTGCCGAGGGGGCAGGGCCCTAGCGCTTCCCCCCATCTCTCTGTACTTAGGGCAGCATCTCTGTCATTGCAGCTTCTTCTCTATGGTTTCAGCTCTGGCTGTGTAGCCTGCACTGTCATTCCAGTCCCTGGCACATGACAGCTCCTGGTTTCTCCAATCACAGGGGTGGTAGCAACTTCTTGTTATGGCTAATTTGAGTTGCCTCCCCATTTTCTGTTTGAATTTTTAGCCTTTTCAATCTCTGTGCCTGGATCCCCATCTCAAATTCCCTCTACTGAGCTACCTGGCGTGGGCTGTTTTCCTGACTAAAGCCTGATTAAACCATGTTGGTCTTGGTGAACTCCTCTTCTCCTCATGCTGCACAGTTGCCTCAACTGTGTGCTATGATCTGTCAAGGGCAACATCAACGTCAAAACACACTTCATTAGATTAAATTACTACATCTTGACATTTTGCCTCTCAAATTCTTATCAGAGCTAAACTGATGAGTAAGGAAATGTGTGCCCAACAGGCTTTCTTGGTTAAATTCTCTAGTTAAAAGAATTCATCAACTGCATCTCTGACATTTTCTCTTCCTGTTAAAACCTGTATCAGTTATTCATTGCTGCACAACAAATTACCCCAAAACTTAACATCTTAAAATAACAAACGTTTATTATTTCACATTATGTCCAAGGGTGGGGAATATGGAAGCAGCTTGCCTGGGTATTCTAAGTCAGGATTTCTCATGGGGTTGCAGTCAAGCTGTTGGGCAATATTGAATCATCTAGAAACTTGACTTGGGTTGGAGGATCTGTTTCTAAGCTTGGCTGTTGGCAGGAGACTTCCGTTCCTAAGTACATGGGCTTCTATATAGGGCTGCTCATAACATGGCAGCTTGCTCCCCCCTAGAGAGACAGCTCAGAGAGACAGACAGAGACAGAAACAGAGACAAGAAACCTTCAGCATTTTATGACCTCATCTTGGAAGTGATACACCACCACTTCTGTTGTATCCTATTGGTCACACAGGCCAACCCTGGAACAATATAGGAGGGGACAGCCCAAGGATGTGATGCCAGGAGGTGGGTTCATTGGGGGCCATCGTGGAGGCTGGCTACCACAGAACCTATGATCAGTCATCAAGAAATACCAAGGGAATTCCCTGAGGATCCAGGGATGATCCACACTTTCACTGCCAATGGCGTGGATTGGGGAACTAAGATCCCACAAGCCACGTGGCGCGGCCAAAAAAACAAAAAACAAAACAAAACAAAAAGGACCGGTTTCCTTCCCTTTCTGATTATTTTATATATAATTTTTACTTTGAGAAAGCTGAGGCTAGGAAAGAGGAAAATGGAACATAATTTGATATTAAATAGTCATGTAAATGTTTTTACAGTCTCAATAAACCTGTTTCAACCTTCCAAAATATCTTTTGCTAGAATTCATAATTTTCAAAGGGAAATTTCTTTTTTTTTTAAATTTCACTTGTGCCTCACAAAAGTACCGCAACTTTTACCACAATTAATAGGAAAAAAAATACCATGAAGAATGCGGGGCAGACATTTTTCTCTATCTCTCATGGATGGAAAAGTCTGAGGTTCACAGCCTGCTGGGGTTACTCAGAAGGAGTGAGGAGAATGCAGTTTTCTGACCCCTGGTCTAGCAGGCTCTTTACTACTCTTTGCTGCTTTATCTTTGAAATGTAAACAGACTCCAAATTCATTTGGTTTTTGTTTTAAAACAACACCTTGTGAAGGACCTAAGGTGGTTATTTTTACTGGTGTAAAATCACTAATGTAAAATAAGACTTGTAATTGGTCTTATGGATTCTCTTTCCAAAGCAATAGTTAAAGTGGTTATCTCCCTTTTAAGAGGGCCAGTCTGTGTACTTAGCAAATCCGTATAATTTATTCTAAGAGGTCTAAGGGGATTTTCATTTTCAGGTTTCTTTTACTCTGCAGCCTTTTAAGCTAGAAGGCTAATCATTCTGCATTATGGTAAGCATCAAGTCAAGAATGGAAGCCTCTCTGTACCCAACCCTGACAAATTAGTTTTTTTGTTTTTGTTTTTAGTAGGAGAATATTGCTTAACCAAACACCATGGTTTGGTTAAATAAGAGTTTAACTATTTAAGAACATTCAAGATAGCTTTTCTAAAAATTATCATTATTAACTTTCACTACTTGGTTTTCTCTTTTACTAAGAAATTCTGCTAATTTAAATGAAAATAAAAATACCCATCAGGGTCCAATATGAAGCAACTATAACTTAAATTAATAATAGATTAGTAGTTCCCCAACCTGCCCAACACTTCTTTGCAGACTTTAAATGGAATGTTTGCTTCCACCCACCTCTCCATCCCCCAGTGTCCTATCGCGCTCCCACAAGAAGCAGACAGTACTGACAGGCCTGGCTTATATGACCAAGTGCACAGATTGAATTAGAAAGCTGGCTTTGAGTCATTAGCAAGTATAAAAAAGAAGAAAACGAATGGTGCTTTTCCACTCATGTGACCCACAGTGTCGTGAATGCTGCTTGAACAGTGTGTCTGACACATCACACATCACAACACAGATTCCCCACTCAATTAGGGGTGAGTGTTCTATTTCCACAGCTGCTCAGTCTCCACCCTTCTGGGCTCTCAGGTTGGCTGCTCCTTGCTGTTCTTACATTCTGTAAGCCCCAAATCCCATGTGTGCTAAAGATTCTCCATTCCCCCTTTTTTTTCTTAGCTCTAATATAAAAGCTTCATGTTTTGGAATATTAATGCTTGCGAAGTTTGCTAAAGTTGGAAATAAAGACAACGAACTGAAGATGCATGGCCATGAAGAAAAGGAAAGAATGGAGGGAGAAAGGAAAGAGGAAGTCAACAAAGAAAGGATTTAATGGGGTTTTATAGAAAATTTACCTTGCTACTACATAAAGAACAGATAAAAACCCAATCCTTACTCTTTAAACCTATCTGTACATTAATAGATCTGGCAGATCATAAATGCATAACTGAAATGGGAAAAATGGAGGGCGAGGGCCAGTACGCCAGCAATCATTATGCCTAAATCACTGTCTTCATGTGAAATCAAGATGCTCTAATCAGTGTTCACTCCTTGGAGATTAACCAACAAATAAATAATCTGTATGCTACAATAAATAGATTTTTTTAAAATACAGAATTAATCCTTTGTTGAACAAAAAGCCACCAGAATCTCACTAGCTCTGAGGTCAATTGTTTGGCTAATCCCTGTCCTCAATGTATTTGTCACTGAACTTTTGTTAAAGCATCTACATTAATGGTTCTCAAAAAAAACCACAGAGTTAGAATCTGTTCATGTAATATGCAGACCCCTAGACCCCTGAAAACATGGTTCTAATTCAACAAGTGGGTGTGGGGCAAGAGAGGAGTTCCTCTCAGCTTTCTGTTATAGGATGTCCCAAGAAGGACTGAAAAATCCTCCAAATGTGGTCCATCTCAGAACTTGTTGAAATGCAGGCTGACCCAAACTTACAGAATCAGAATCCATATTTTAACAAGGTCCCCAAATGCTTTGTATGCAAATTAAAGCATGAGAAGTACCATTCTAGAGTAAGCAGCAGCAAACTTTTTTTTTATAAAAGACCAACTGGTAAATATTTTAGGCTTCCTAGGCCATGTGGTCTCTGTCACAGCTACTCTGCTCTGCCCCTGTCCTGCAAAGGCAGCCAATAAAACGGTTCTGTAAAGTATGGCCCGTGGGCCAAATCTGACCAGTCACTTGTTTTTATACAGCCTGCTAGCCAAGAATGGTCTTTACATTTTAAAATGGTTTAAAAATATCAATAGAAGAATAATACGTTGTGACATGTGAAAATTATAGACATTCAAATTTCAGTATCCATAAATAAAATTTTATCAGAACACAGCCACATTTATTTGTTTACACATTGCCTATGGTTGCTATTATTTTACAATGGCAGAGATGAATAATTGTGACAGAGTCCATATGGCCTGCAAGCCTAAATATTTACTATATGGCCCTTTACAGAAAACGTTTGCTAACCCCTGCAATAAAACTTTATTTGTGGACACTGAAATTTGAATTTCATATAATTTTCACATGTCACAAAATAATATTCTTTTTTTGATTTTTAAAACCATTTGAAAATGTTAAAAAAAACATTTTTAGTTGGAAGGATGTACAAAAGCCAGTAACATTTGAAGCAACCTGGTTCTCAAAGCTTCCTTTGGGAAACACAACCCAGGTTTCCTGAAAAGAAAAAAATCTTCTTAAGCAAGGTTTCCCAAGCTCAAATGTGGCCAATAGTAATTTCATTTCTCCTTAATGAAGTCACCCCTTCCCTGGTCTCAGTCACATGGTTTGGGAGGACTTCTACTACCCCCAAATTCCAGGGGTTACAAACTCCCAAACAAGCCAATCAGTGAACCCCTATCCTTTGGATCATGGTTTGGGGTTCAAGGTACATGATCCTAAACGAGGGCCAATGAGGTGTTAATGACATTTTCTGGACTCCTTTCTCTGCAGGTGCTACTGATGACTATTTCCTAATAGATGCAAACAAGGAAGAACGTAGCCATGAGACCAGGGGACAGTCATCTTGTGACGCCCCCCAAAACAGCCTGCCAAAAATTAGCACCAACACCAAGAAGCCAGAGATGAGAAAAAGAGATTTCCTTTGTGCCTTGAATCACACTTCACCTGAAACTACACCAAAACTATTTAAATGGGTAGGCCAACAAATTCCCTTTATTGTTAAACTAAGCTGAAAAGAATTTCCCACTATTAGCAACATAGAATCCTAACTGATGCACACATTATCTCCACCCCCCTTCCTTAATATTTTATTTCAAATACTTGCATTTTATCTGGTCATACGTAAATCCTCCTCCTCCAACCCCACAACCCCAAAAATGAGCAAATCAACCCTGTCGGCCTGTCAACCTTAAAATCCAAAGATCACTGTTGTACAACCCAAATGACAAGGAACTCCTCTGGAAGTCAAACCCTTGATGCCAAGGGCAGGACTCCAAGTTTTCTTCTATGCTCATGACCAAATGAGGCCTTGCTGCAGAATTCAGGTTTGGTTCTTAGAGCAGTTGTGTGGGCTTCATGAGCAACACCAAAGCCTAATATGTGTGAGCCATGACTGAGAGAGTGTAGCTGCATAAATTAGGAAACCAATCATAGATAATGAGAAGGCTTTCCTACCCCTCAGCAAAGCTCCTGTCAGAGGGTCAGCAGAAGTCAGGCAACCTGGTTCAAGGACATCACCAGCAGTGTAGGTGATTTCGGGCATGTCACTTCCTGATCTAGGCTTCAATTTTCCATTTCCTCATCCACAAGATGGGGGGGGCTGAATTTTAGTGACCCTGTTGGTCTTCTCACACATTCTGCAATGTCTTGGTCCCTGCTGCAGTAATCCAAGCTAAGGACCTCACCTCCCACGGTGCCCTCTATGTAATGTGTTTGTGTGTGGTGGGGTGGGATGGGGGGGAACTTGCTGGTGGCTCTTTTTTTCTCAACTTGCATAGAGTCAGTCATGCTTTTCTAGTATTCACCCTTGACAGAAACAACAGACATATCAGAAGTCACCCCTTCCTGTTAAAGGTGTGGTGGGAAATGATGAAAATTATAGTGTGGGACTTTCTGATTAATCACAGATGGATTCTCAGAAGAGGTGGGACATTCTTGTTTCTCACTAGCTCTGGTCAAATCCAAAGCTAAACGTGGCCAATAGGAAGACTGCAGTGCCATGAGAAAGACTAGGAATTCAGGAGCCTTTTTGGGTGCTTTGTTCAAATGTGTGTTCCTTCACCCGCCTCTGCCCTGTTAGGCACCAGGGGACCTGAGTCTAGTCACTCTGGGTAGAACCAAGAAATACACAAAATTCTTAGGTGCTTTGGATTCAGGTAGACTTTGAACCACACATTGAAAAATCACTGTGCAAAAAAGTACTTTTTTCAGAATGTTTAAAATAAACAATAGCCATTTATAATAACATCTTATTTTTTAAATGTTTCCAAATGATGTGACTCACTGGATCATTACAAAAGCCCTGTGACATAGACAGTATTTATTATCAAATAAAATTTATGAGATTTGTTTTACAATGAAATGATGTATATAAAAGCACCTGCCACAGATTTTGATATACCTTAGGTCTAGGTAAATGTTAGTTATCATTATAACTAGCAGTTATACAATATAAGAAGCATCCAATCATTTTCCAAAAGAGTGAATTGTGGCACAAAGGACAAGTGACTGACAAGAAGTCATCCTGACTAGTAAAGGTCTTCAGAATCCTGCCACATATGATAGCCTCCACCCCTAGGTGCCTCCTTAGAAGAAGAGAACTTTCTGAGGTTTGTTGTTTGCTTGATTTCTTCCAGACACATTGGTTTTGAAGTGTTTTTGGAGTTGCAGAAGAGTAGGGGCTAAAAGTGCTGGGAGATGGGAACACAGGAGAAAGGAAAACAAGAATTCTAACCTATGCTCCACCAACTATTAGCTGTGTGATTTATAGTAAGTTACATAACCTCTCTGTGCCTTAGTTTCCTCATCTGTAAAATAGGGAAGATCAAATGAGATAATATAGGTAAGGTGCTTAGAATATTGCCAGGCACATACAAGCACTTGAAACAATTTAATCATTATATGGGCCGTTTGTTTCATGTCAGAGGAAGAAAAGCAGCACTAGGCTTCTGGGGTAGCTGATGAGCTGAGGCTAGTGCTGGCTGAAGCTGAGAGCAGTCCTTAAGTATTGGGCTGTGTGCCCAGCACATCCCACTTAAGGACCATTCACAAACATTCACTACTTAGAAGGTCACTTTAATAATTAGTCTTGCTTTGCTAATTATATTTTACTGATTAGAAACTACTGCTGACAGTACTGGGGTTGCTGACAGTACTGGGGTTGCTGAGAGTGCTAATTTTTTAGCTGCCATCTGAAAATAATAGTGACTGATTTTGCTGTCCAGACATTTACCTTTAAACGGACCGTGTCAATAGCGCATTGTGATGGGAATACAAAGAGGGAATTCTGGAGGCTAGAAGACGCTGTTGTATGATTCCCTCCCTGGCATTTCCAGACCTGACATTCAGCCCTAAACCTGACACCCCAACCCCGACGTAAATATTCCTTAACATCAGGAGACATTTGTTTGCTTGTAGGAAGATTAAAAACAAACCTAAAGAATGTGGTTTGTAAAAACACTTTGCTAATAACTAATAACAAATAACCTGTGCTTAAAGAGACCCTACCCTGTGCTCAGCATTCTACATGCATCATCTCATTTAATGTGCCCAACAGTCCAATAACGCAGGTCCTAGTATTCCATCCATTTTACAGCTAAGGCAAAGAGGCACAAAGAGACGACGTGAAGTGCCCAAGGTCACACAGATAGCAAGTGGCAGAGAAGAAACTTGAACCCAGCAAGTCATGAATAAAACCAGCAAGTCTATAAGTAATCTTTGGACTTCTTTGGTCCCTCTCCACCCCCTCTTTTTTTTAATTAAAGGGGAGAGGGCTTTTTTTTTTTTTAAAAAGCAGATATAATTCTAGTGTAGTAATAGTATTAACACCATTTGTGCGCGCCAGGTGATCCGCATAACACTTAAGATGCATCATCTCAGTTTATCTTCAGGAGGACCTAGAGTTAAGTATCTATCCAGATCCATTTTACAGATGAGAAACTGAGGCTCAGAGAAGTTCAGTGATTTGCCCCAACGCCAAAGAGCTAGAAAGGGTCGAGTTGGGAGGTAGGAAATAAAAGTCTAATAAACTGTCAGCCGGAGAAGGGCTGTGTTGAGACGGCCCAAGCCGCCGCCAGACCCCGAGCCTCGGCCTTTCTCAAAGCGCTCCAGAAGCGCTGCAGCTGAGCCGGGACAGGCGGCAGTCTGGGGACCCAGCCCCCACCCAGCCCTGCGCTAATGGGGGTAAAGCTCGGCCGGCGCCATCCTGCAAGCCGAGTCTGATAATAGTCCTGATTAAATGGCGGGGCAGCCAAGGGAAGGCCCCCGCCGCCGCCAGCGCCACCGTCACCGCGCCGACTAAGCAGGGAGCGGCAGCGGCGGGGCCTCTAACTTGGACGTCTGCGTCCCAGGCGCAAGAACTGCCGCGGTCGGAGCCGAGGGCACCGTCTCTGGCCCCGGGTCCTGGGTTGGAGCCGCGTGTGCAGGACGGTGGCCCGAGCGCCTCGAGCAGAGAAGCGGGTCGGGGTCTGCTTCTCCACCATTCGGTCGTTCGCAGGGACCCCTTAGAGCGTCACTTCAGGAAGCATCTTTAGGAATCTGAGTCCACCTCTAGAGTCACCAAGTGATGGAACTTAGTGGAGTCGAGCATACATTGCTGTTGTCCCCTTTACTCTGGGCTGTCGTGGCCCCTCCAAGGTGGAGGTCTGGACCGATGACAGCCGCAAAGGGGATGGGTTGGTGGGAGAGAACCAGCGGATCCCAGAGTCAAGAGGCGAGAGTGAGCCTTGCAAACCCCTGGGCTCGGTGAGTCTGCGCCTCTCCGTTGAGGAAAGTGTCCGCTTCCTGCCATCGCATTTCCGTAACTGGGGCCGCCGCTCCCTGTGTGCTCAGCCGGCGCCCGGCGCCCGGCACTGTGCGAGCCGACCGCTTCACGCTAGGGAAACTAAGGCTCAGAGCAGCCAGATAGCCCACGGTCACTTGGCCAATAAAGGACAAAGCTGGCTTCAAACCTCCAAAACTTGAAAGTCTGCCTCCCATACTTGGGGGTACGCAGACTCCAGCCAAGCTCTGCATGATGTCAAGGGCCTGCCCCGCCTCCATCCCCCCTCGCCGCCTCCGCTGCCTCCGCGGAACCTGCAGATTAGTCGGTAATTACCCCCAGGAAAGAAGAAATAATGACAAAGGCCGCCTGGGCTCGCGGTCTATGTGCGACACCGAAAGACCTTTACTTGGCCCGCCTTCTGTTTGGTACGCCGGGCGGGTGGACCGTGGGCATGCGAGTTACATCTGCCCACATTTGAAGGAACAATGTTCTCTGGCCCGGTGAGCATACAACAAAGACAGGCAGGTGTTTACGGGTTTCTGGGGCTGCTATATACAAACAGAGAATTCAGCCCTTTCCTCCGAACTGCCTCTGCTTCCAGAACCGGAAACTAGCCAAGTTAGTGATAGCATTCGATATGGGTTGGAGGTTAAGACTGCGGAGCTAAAAGACTTGGGTCACACAGTCCAAGATTGCCTCCCGCTCCACCATGAAACTATCCGTGTGCCCTAGATCAAATGAGTTACTTCGCGTTCCAAGCCTCATTTTCTGCAACTTTAAAATGCAGATGATAATGCTACCCGACAGATATTATTATCAACATTATGTATTTCTTGGGAAGCCTAGTGCAGCGCCTGGCATGTATTAAGTGCGCAATAGAAGCTCTTTGCAATGCACTGAAAAACTAGCATCCAGGACTTGAAATGTACGCAAAATGCCTTCAAACTACGTGAGTTAATGGAAGAAGATGCAGCCCAAAGGCCATCTGTGGACCTCCAGTCTTTCCAGCGAGGGCGTTCACAACAGAGAGGCCGTGTGCCTGAGCATCCCCGGGGACCTGGCCCCTTCCTAGTGGTGAAGTATGAGTTTCTCTTACACCATAGAAATCAAGTGAGACCCAGAGCCTTTCACAGACTCCAGAGAGAAAGCTGTTTCTTACATTCCTTGCAATTCCAGGGTGGAAACTGGGGCTCTTGGACACAGTTCTCCATCAGATCTAATTTGTATCAATTACAAATTTGTAATTTGTATTAAATTGAAAAGGGGCCTCGCCAAAGTTCCAGAGTTGGCCAATAGTAAAATCTGTTAAGTCCTTTACCCTCAGACAGACATTAACCTTCACAACAAACTTGATGTAGGTATTATCATCAGAAAACCATATTTTACAGATATGGAAACAGAGGCACTTGCCCAAACTGGTGTTTCTAATGCCAGGCTCCACACCTTCCTCTGCAAGCTTTTTTATTAAGGTTGTTTAGTCTGCCTTTATGCCCTTACATCCTAAGAGTTCTGTTAGCTCAATGTTGAGAAAACTGTAATGTATACTTTTCGTATCGATGTTCTTTTACACATCTCCAGCTACGTTTTGAATCCTTGATAGGCAGGAACCATATGCAAATTATCCAGCCCCATCCCCACCCCAATAAGCCAATGCCTTGTCCACAATGAATGAATGCCCATAAACAGGTTGAATTGGGTATCTCTGCTCCTTGTTTCCTCAAATCTTTATCACAATTTCTATTTATTTGTGTGTGTATGGTTTCATGTGTTTATTATTGGTGTCTCCCACCAGACTGTGAGTTGCATGAGGCAGAAATTTTAGGGTTCTGATCACTGGTCTATTCATGGAACCTAGCACAGTACCCAGCCCAAAGTAAGTACCAGGTAATATTAGATAAATGAACAAATACTCTGCATTCTTTATCTTTTACTAGATGCATACATCTTTGTTCCCTTACATAATACAGGCTTCAAGTCGTCTGGAACATGCTGACATTTGGGAATAGGCACCCAAGCCCTTACTGGGTGTATTTTGCCCTCCGCGGGTAAGGGAATAAAATGAGCTTCAATCAAATTGCTTCTGGGGAGACTTGCAATGGGGGCTGGCAGCAGATACCTTGTAGGACTACTTCCTGCCTGGATCTTCCCCGCCTTGATCTCCCAAACCTCTTGATAAGGACCCGGACAAGTTGTCACCAAACAACTGGCTCCAGCTCCTGAAAATCGAAGGCAGGATGTGCTCCAGCAATCACCCAGGGGACAGGGTGCAGTTGGTTGTTGGAAGGCTGGATCACCTTCCAAAATGTGGTAATCGCTATTAAGTTTAATTAGGTGACATCTGCAAAACCGACGCTACTTTGCGAGAGGAGGGGCGCTGACAAGACAGCTGTGGTTGCTCTTCTACGGAAATTGCCTCATTTAGTTTTCAGTTTGTTTTTAAACACCTAAGAAATCACAGCTCAGGAAGGACGCTTGGGCCGCCTGTCTGGCTGTGGTGTGCCCTATCCACGCAGGCCCCACGTCTCCCCACCGGTGGGCCAGGGCACCCGGCCATGATGACCTTCATCCTGATGCAGAGGACCATCCTCTGTCCGCTTTCCTCCTCGTAGTGGGGGTTCCCGCTTAAACAGTCCAGTGTGCGCGATAATGGCAGGGGAGATGCTTTCAAAGCTAGAGATTTGAGTGGAAATCATCGCTCTACTGATTATTATCAGTATAATTTCGATCAAATTCTTAACCTTCCTGACCCGGCCAAGACTAGGATGAGACCCTAAAATTTAAGGGGATGCCAAAAAATCTAATAAAGAAATAATATTTCAATGCAGTAATTTAAAAGATCAAAATTCATGCAAAAATTCATGATGTACGAAATATCTAAGTGTTAAACACAGGATTGGTCAGCAGCCAGGCGATTGAGAGAGGGAAGGCAACGACGTCCCAAGAGGAGGATTGGAAAAGGAGGGCAGGAGCCCGTATGAAGGAGGAGGAAGGAAGGTGGAGGAGGGGTGGGAGAGAGCAGGTCTGGATTCCTCGCCCACAGGGTCAGAAGAGATTTCTCTGCTGTTCTTGGGATCACGCTGCGAGTTTTGCACCCAATTCTAATGTACGAGTTCTGCCCTGGTCAGGAGGAGGCCTGGGGCGCCTAGGGTCGGTCCCTAGAGTCTAGAGCTCCTGCGGAACAAACCTGCATGCGAGTGGTCGACAGAAGGAGCAGGAGGGTCGCGACCCTAAGGGATCAGCCTGTGAGGAGCTCTGAGGCCCCGCGACTGATCTCTGCCCGTAGGCCCGGTGGCTCCACGCGACGGGAACCGGAGAAGGCCCCGGGCGTGCAAGTTCCCGTAGCCGCGCGGTGGCGCGCACCTACAGACGCAGACCTCCTCGAGCTTGAGGCCCGGCCGGCAACGTCGCAGTGTCGGGGGCTCTGGCCCGGAAAGATTTTTCCCTTCACTATCTGAGGGTGTAAGCCCTGGAGATGGGCTCAACCTGCCTTAGGCCCACAAAACATCCCTTATCCTGGGTTCTACAGCCGGGCGCCAGTGTGAAGTCCCGGGCCGCTTGGGCGCGAGCGTGCTCACACACACACACACACACACACACACCCGCCAGATGACACTCTGGCCGCGCCCCTCGAGGAGCTGATCTATGCTTCGCCCTTAGAACCGGAATTGGGTGAGGGCGCCTCGAGTCGCCCGGCCCTGGGGCCTCCGGGGTGGACCTGAGCTCCGGACCCGTTCTTGCGGCCGGGACTGGAGGGGGCGCTTCTCGGGGACCACCTGGGTTCAAAAAACTTAACTCCGTCAGGATGCGCATTTGAGCCTTGGTCCGGGTTCCTCCGAGGAAAGGCTCAGACCACTCCCCTCACCGCACAGTGGAATCAGAGGCTGCGCCGCGCGCTCCCTACTCAGCCCAGGGATGCGCGCTGCTCACGGCGCGCCCCCGGGACGTGTAGCACCGGCTTCCAGGGGGCTGCGGCCGCGCTCCCTACGCTGCTTCGGGTGTCTTTCTTGTTCGGTAAACCGAATTTAGAAATCCAAAAGCACCGAAGCCCTTTTCTTTTGCTTTTAAGGAGTTTACCAAAAAGAGCGGAAAACAGGATGGGGACGAGATCTCGGGAGTAGAGCTGCCCTTGCGTTGAGAAGCGGGTCTCCTTTCTCGCCCTCGGGTACCGGGCGGTGCTCTTGGTGTGGCACCGGGTCCTGCCGCTCCGGGCGCAGTCGTCCCACGCGGGTGGAGAGTCCCTACCGCTGTCAGCGGAGGGTTCTGCGTTAGTGTTAACGTCCATTAAGCGAGGGGCTATTGGCCAAAATTGTGAAACCGTTTCTTCCTGCACAGTTCTGGGGTCGACCAACTTTTGAGTTCTGGAGACTACAAATGACAATTTGAAACGGTAGTGTGTATAAAGAAACATCTTCCAGTCCTCCATATAATCAAACTCCGTATAACCTGACTCAGACATATAACCCCAAATTTTAATTCCTAGGCTCCAAAGTTTAGCAAGATGTAAATAATGGTCCATTACCACAATGTGACCCCAATCCGTACATTCCAAAACTGTCCACACAGCTACCTGTACGTGAGCACGCGAAGGAAAGATCTCTGAGATCGCGAAATTGCAGCTCAAAAATTAAATACAATAAAATGCTGTACTCATGGTTTACTTATATTGGGGTAACTGTTTAGGCGCTTTACGCACCTTATCCCGTTTAATCCACAGAACGATATTCTAGGTAGGAATAAATTATTGGTCTATTTTAATGTAGATGATGAAACTAAGGCTTTGAGAAATTTAGGTAACCTGTACCGAGTCTCAGGGAGGGTTAAAGTGGGCTAAAGTCAAGATTCAAAGCCTTCTCCAAGTGCAAGGCACTTTCCGGTGTCCAAGAGTCGCCCCCGCCCTCCTGAAGTCAGCCTGAGAAGGGCCTGCAGGGAAGTGTTAATGTGATTGCTTTGTTCCAACCCCCTCGGTGGCTTTACCTGTTAACCCGCGCTAACACCTGGGTTTTGAAGGGACCTCAGAACTGGGCGATCTCCTCTTCGGGTGGGCTTTGAATCACCCTGTGACGGCACCTCTCTGCCAAGCACTGGTTCCCCGTTTTTATAGCACGGTATTGATTTGCAGAGGCAATAAATCTAAGAGAAGGGACAGTGTGCCCCTGATAATTATGTTGTAGTATACATTTTATTGCCGCGGTTTCAACACCAACGAGATGCATCACTTTTTAGGGATCCCCAAACGGCTCACCTCTAGAGCCCGAATTTGTTTAAAGTGGCCCTTTTAATTCCTGTGGTGTGCCGCCTGCCTCCGCGCGCGCTAGCTTAGCTTCCTATTTTGCCTGCAGTAGGATGAACAGTCAAAGTTCGCTGCCCACCAGAGACCCAGAATTGGGCTAAGGCCGCGTGGGCAATTGGAAAAGTGGAAACTGATTGGGGGCAAATCATTTTTCCCCTTGCTCTGCCAATTTTTCTAAAAATGTCCCTGTCATGAAATTATTCAAATTCCAGCCTGAACCGTTAAGATAAAAGATATGATGTTTCCTCATATGAAAAGTGAAACCAGCAAATAAGATCTTCAATGCCCAGTTGAAGCATAAAGTTCTAGACTATGACATCACTCACCCAAAACAAACAACCCCCCACCTCATGCCCCCAAAAAACTTCATGACAGAAATCTCCCTTCCTGGCCAAACAGTGAGCACTTGAGACGGGAGAGGGACAAGCTTGCGCCTTACATTCAAACAAGGGAAATGTCACTGTTGCATTGACTGAGATAGGGTGTGTGTTGGGGGGAAGCTTTATTAACCCAAGGGTCTGGGCTGTCCAAAAACAGCAAAGGACCAAAGACTCAAGAATAGAAAATAATCTGTAGGCGCATGCGGTGGTTTAGCCTCTATTCTTACCAAAGTTTAATCTGAAAGCATTCTCAGCCGGCGTTACTCTACTGTGGATCGCCCGTGAATAGCCCAGGCACAGCTGCAGGGCCCGGGTGTGATCAAAATCTTCGCCTGGAGTGCAGGTCTGCGCCTCTAGCCGGCTGGGCCGATTTTAGGGGAGATGCACCACCCTGCCAGCCAGACCCGGTTTCTCACTCTCAAAGCAAATGGACATGGGCTGGGAAGACGGCGTAAATCCCTTCCAGCACAAAAGTCTATAGTTTTACAAATTTCCCCCTAATTTACATACACTCTCTGTACATCGAGACTAATATCAGAAATCTCATGCAGTACATTGTTAGAAACTATTGATATACGGTGACAAGACAGGCTTAAATCACGAGTCTCCCAGCTGTCATCATGTTACTTACATGGACGATTTCAACTTTTGACTTTCAGGTTTTTTTTCCCCATAAGTTTATTTCAGGGGATGGGGAATGTGTGTGCCGTGGAGAGAGAAAAACGTTGGTGGGAAATGGGAGCTGCTTTCCTTTCTTTCTTTTTCTTTTTTCCTTTCAAGACCCACCAAGAGGCTCCTAATCGCCAAACCGACTGACTGGAAAGGAGCGCAAATATTTACATGTACAGCTTGAGTATGTGTGTCAGCCTAAGTTTACACGGCTCCGAGTGAGGCGGATTACCCTACGAATTCGGAGAATTTAAGTTATTCAAGCTGAACAAGGCCAACAAGACGACCCCCATAAGGCCGTGGGAACTCCAGGTCGCAACTGAGTTTGTGAAGGCTGAAGGTTCCGTGTCCCCCAAGCCCGGGCGCTGTGAGGCTCGCACTCTCCAACTGCGCGTCGCGTGGTCCCAGCAGGGTGCCGCGCCCCCCCCCCCCCCCCCGGCACGGCGTCTGCCCCTCGCCTTCCCCTCGGTCAAGGCCCGATTTTCGAGAGTCCCTCTCGAGAACAGAAACCCTGAATGAGAGGCGCACCGGTGTGCAGAAGAAGCCGTGGTTCTGAGATCCTTTGCCAAATGCTCACAGCCCTCACTTGGCGTATCTTTTGCAGGGCTGCATCTCTCCCGCCCCACTGTCTAGCAGCCAGATTTTGGAGCCCAACGAGTGCAGGGATCCAGCCCTGGGTGCTGCCCGGCGAATGGGCTCTGGCCCATTGGCGCCAGCTCTACGGCGTCGGTTTCTGCCCTACTTAGCGCTTTCTAACTTTCTTTTGCAACTTTGAGCACCAGTAAGAAAAAGAATGGAAGGAGCGAAAACTCCCATAGGCTTCCTCTGATCTACGTTCCCGAGATCCCAGGTCTTAGGACACGACCAAAATGCCCCCTCCCGACAGCGATCACCTCCTTCTCACTCCTGGACTACGAGACCAGGCCGGCTGAGTCCGCGGCCGCTGCGCCAGCCTGGTGGTGTCATCCCATTCCCCGAACGGGTGCCATGCTCCAGCCGGCTGCTGAGCGAGGCCACGCGGGCGCCGCGCCCCGGGCGCGCCCTCCCCACCCGGCCCCGCGGCCCCGCCCCCGGCGGCGGAATCAGGAAGCGGTGACGTGTGGCGGCGCTGACTGGCTGCGGGCCGCCGGGATCGCAGCTGCCAGCAAATTAAGGCGCAGGGCGGCGAACGCCCGGGCGTAGTGTCCTCCGCGCCCCGCCGCGCTCGCACGGCTACGCTCCCGCTCCCAGGCAACCGCCCCATTTTAGCTGCGCTCGGCCGCTTCGACTGTCCCCAGAGTGGGGAGGGAGAAAAGACGTGGAGCGGGTGCTGCAGGACCCCTGGGCTTTGCGCAGCTGATGCCCGTCTCCAGCTTCCAGAGGCACAGCCTGTGGTCCTACGGAGCGTCCCGGTGCTTGCACACCTAGCTGAGACCGTGGTTGGTCCTCTCCGACTAGTTTGAAGTCTCTGCGGCTCGAGGCTCTTGCGGTGGGGGAAAGGAGAGGCCGGTGTGGAGCTCTGGGGAGGTTGGGGCTGACTCATCTAGAGTCCCCGACTCCCCTGTGATTGCACTTGGAAACTTTCCGCTGTGTTTCAGTCTCTGTCTCTCTTGGGGAAGCTGGACGGCAGTTCGGCAGGCCAGGTCCCTGGCCAGGACCGCGCACTAGGGGCCATGGAGTTCACGGCGTCGCCCAAGCCCCAGCTTTCCTCCAGGGCCAACGCCTTCTCCATCGCCGCGCTGATGTCGAGCGGCGGCTCCAAAGAAAAGGAATCTACGGAGAACACTATCAAACCACTGGGTAAGTCGGGTGCTAGACCGTCGGGGTGCGCAGGCATCGGAGTGCTGCACATCTGTCTGTCCCTCTGTTCCCTAGCTTCAGGAGGCTCTCGAGGGTGGCCACCTTTCCCGGCTCGCGGCAGCTCTGACCCTCAGGCCATAGACTATACGTTGCGGGTGGGAGATTTTTTTTTCTCTTAGGCCCGAATTCTTTGGGGACTTCACAGTCTGTTAAATGCAACCGGTTTCTTATCTCGTACGTATATCGCTAGTCGCTTTCCCTATTTGTCTAGAATTCTTATGTCAAGTCGGACATCCGGTGTGTGTAACTTTGTTGGGATAAAAACATTTAGGGGATAAATAATAATAAAACCCCTTTTAAAGACTCAACAGGATTTACGATGCGTGTAACACCTGCTTGTGCATTTGAAACCAAGGAGACTCTGACTTCACAAGAAACTAGTTTAATTTTGTTTTTCCCCCGACTTGAATAGACTACACAAAGTCAGCTCCTTAAGACAACTGTCAAGTGCTGTAGAATAAGCCAGTTGTCCCCGCATGAACCATTTTCTTCACAGAAGCTCTAGACTTATCTGTAAGACATCAGTGGAGGTTGGCAAAAACATTAGCCAGTTACCATTTCCCAGATTCCTCAACTTTTAGCTATACTGTTTATTTAACAACCTTTACCATTTATAGAAGACACTATTCTCAGAGTAAAGGGAAAAAAGGGACTATATTCCCCTTACCACGAGTGAATTGTGTGGGAAAGAAACTGCTGGAGATAAGTGTTTTAAGTCCCTTTACAACTGAGGGAGAAAGAAGTGTTCTCATCATCACCTCTTGGGTCCCCGGGTAATCATTATTCCACATCCTGATCATCTGGTAGCCCTAAAACTGTGGAAAGCATCAAATAGCGAACTTAGGGTAATATTTTAAAAAACTTTTAAACTCTCGTCAGTTTTTTTCTTCCTTCTCCCTGTCCTTCTCAACATTTTAACATCTCACACCTTGAAACAACAATAATAATATAAAAGATGAAATGTTAGAGATGAAAAATAAGGGGCCTGGGCAGAGAGAGAAGAGAGAACTAAAATCCCTGCAGCAACTTAGAACCAAGGAAAAGGAAACCGGATGATCTCCAGAAAACATGTCAAAAAGTCTCTCTTCCAAGGTTTTCACTCCCTTTCCCTGGTTCTTCCCACCTATCCTCCTGTGTAAATCTAAACCTGGCAAAGAAATGGAAACAACCAATCAGACAAACTCCAACTGTTTAGAAAAAAATTCACCACCAATTTCAAAGTTACATTTGTGGCACTTCCCAACATTATCCGCTCCTATTTAGGGGGCCTCTGAATTCTTTATAAATGCCCCCATTACAGTTTGGTAGCTAGCAGGAAAAGAGGATTTCAGGTTAAAATTCCTGACAGAAGTACAGACAGTAGACTGGGAAACATGCCAGCTTCAGCTCCACTGTCATTGCAACATTGCTTCCTTCTCTACTTTCCTGAGAAAAAAACCACCTTCCTCTGAATTCTAAACTATAAAACCATTCACAGCTCACGGCACCTCCACCCTCACCCCAGTCTGTAAAATGAGCATCCTCCCTCCCCTGGGGCTTTTGAGACCGGCTCCAAAAAAAACCAGAAGGCATTCTAGTCCCTTTCAGGGGCCAGTTCAACAGAGCACAATTAGCAGCTGTAAGCCAAGGACTCCGGCATGTGAAATACCTGTTAAGAGAGAATGAAACACTAGCGAGATGCTGAAGAAACTGTAGGGTGGGAGTCACAAGTGTCTCATTACTGCTCATTTAAACACGTTAAATCTACTCAGAAGAACCACCTCAGACGACTAGATCATTAATTTTTTTAAAAATTGAGATATAATTGACATATAACATTGTGTTAGAGCATTTCTGTATCACTCTCTTCTTCCTCCACTTCCCAACCCTGACCCACTGGTTAGTCTGGAGCTTACAGCATTTGTGTTTTTCAATTGTCAGAAAATTTCTAAGGCTGCTTGTTAATTCCCTATACAGATGTTATGTGAATGTGTTTCTGAAAACATTAGTAAAAAATATGATTTTGCCATGGCATGGTTCTCTTTGAATTTGAAAACAGAAAGATAATTAATTTGGTTATTCTTAATTTAAAATGCTTCCATGAATTGGATTATTATTTTAAGAGAAAAGAAGGTAAAAATTCTCTGCTTCCTGCGTGCCTGCCCCAAGTCAAAAGAGAAATATGGGAAATAAAACATTATATGTGTATGTGTGTATGCGTGTGTATGTGTGTGTGTGTGTGTGTATATATATATATATATATATATATATATATATATAACTTGTTTCAATTCCTTGAGGGCACTTAGAACAGAGCTGTTTGAAGTTCAGTTTCACATTGCGGATTCAAGTAGTTTCTTTTTTAAAGGATGCAAGATAATTGGGACAATTACAGAGCTCCCCCTGTATTCCATCAAAGTGACTGGTGTAGTCCCAGGCCCTTATCATCTGTGGGGGAGAATGTTTGGTTCGTATGCAGTGGTGTTTCAGCTTGATGGTAGATGGCAAACTGTTCTTCCTACTTTAATACTCTGCTCTTCTGGGTTTGGGGTTCTTTTGCTCACTTACAAAACGTTCTTGAGAGAGAGAGAAATACACATATCATCCCTCAAGTACTTGTTTCAAGCCCGGTCCAAAAAATTGGCCCAGAGATTGTACTCCTGTGATTTAACAAGCAATAAATATGCTAGTCTTTCGTAAGATCTCAGGCTGGGAGGGAAATTATAAAAATGCCCTAATGTAACATCTGAAAGCCTAGGAAACTGGGAGCCAGGCAGAGAAGTGAAGTGACTTAATTTTTTAACCCCCCCCAACACCCCTTTTTCACTTTCTCTTATGGGGAGGGGACTCCAGGAGGGAAGGGAAGTTCCTCTCAAAGTGAGGAAGGTGCTGATTTCTTCACTCCCTTGATCTCCCTGCAGAAAAGTGTCCTCTTTGTCAATGAGGGAGAACTGGCACTAGAGCCCACAAGCTGTGAAGTCTAGAACATGGGAGGGATAACAACAGGACTACTTGCTTTTAATTCTTTATGATCATGCCTTTCCCTTTATCCACTCCTCGCATTTCTATTCTCCAAAGTGGGTTTCAGTAATGGTGGTAACAAACCATGGTTCTAAAACTCACTCATTTGGTTCCGTAAGCAAGCAGGAGCCATGTCACTTCACAGGAATTTCAGGCTTAATTTATATAGTGATGGGTTATTGCTGCCCTCCTGGAGATTCTGTGCGTAACTTTTCCAAAGTCAAATCCAGGAACCTATTTCAGTTGTGCTGTTCTCCTTCCTGTATCTTTGCTTGACAGAATTAGCTGTCATTCTCAATTCTCTTTGCCTGCAGAACAATTTGTCGAGAAGTCGTCCTGCGCTCAGCCCCTGGGCGAGCTGACCAGCCTAGATGCTCATGGGGAGTTTGGTGGCAGCGTCGCGGGCAACAGCAGCCCATCCTCCTCCTCTCTGTGCACTGAGCCGCTGATCCCCACCACCCCCATCATCCCCAGCGAGGAAATGGCCAAAATTGCCTGCAGCCTGGAGACCAAGGAGCTCTGGGACAAATTCCACGAGCTGGGCACGGAGATGATCATCACCAAGTCTGGCAGGTTGTAGGGGGGCTTGTCGGGTGAGGAGTGGGGAGAAGGGAATAGTGCCCTGGGTGGCAGAGGGAGTTTCCAGGAACTGGGTGAAACTCTACTGGTCCTAAGCTCCAAAAGGAAGCTTCGCTCAAGGAGGGTTTCTTCCGGCAGACTTGCTTTTGGAAAGAGCTGCTGAGACAGATGTCCAGGCATTTGCTTTCTTGGGATCTGGCAGTGGGAAGCCCCACCCCTGCCCTAAGGGCATGGGACTGGGATCTCTGGCCCCCTGCAGCCTGGGATGGCTTCTGGGTGCAGGGTTGGCATCTGGAGGGAAGCAGGAACTCAGCTCGTGCCGGGGTACAGGGCGGGCTGCTGGGTGCTGTGAGGGAGGCAGGCGGCTTCCCTTTTATCAGCCTCAATTTGCAGAAGCTCCCATTAAAAACTAAAATGAAAACCTGGGAGGAAGAATGAAATTTGAAACGACCACACTCCCGGTAGGAAGGAGCTGTGGTGCAGGGGGCCCCTTGGCGCCGCAGTGGGCTGACTCAGGGCAGGCAGGAAGTCCCAGGTGCAGGCTGCTCCTGGGACTGGGGCTAAGGCTCTGGGGGTCGGTGGCCCCTTGGCGCCTGACTGCTCCAGCTCTCAGGACTCTGGGACACACCGCCCAGAGTCTCCCAAAACGAAACTCAACTTGAGAACCCTGCTCTGGCTTTCTACTAAGGCAAGAGAGAGTTTTCTCCCTGCAAGGCAAGGAGGTTATAGGACTCCGTCTGCTCTGGAGACTTTGGTCTGGGAGCCTAATGGGCTTGATGATTTAGCACAGGATTTTCCCTAATTGCAGACCTTTGGGTATTAATGAGGACTCCTACAGAGATGACACTTAAGATTATCTAGGCTCGGGAGAAGGTCAGTCTCGGTATTCACATCTCTGAATGGCTTTACAGGAAACACAAAGAGTTTGTGGGCTGGGTAGGGAGGGAAGGCGGACCCTTTTCCTCCCTCTCTAATTCGGGTGATTCTCTTTGTCTCACTGTGTCAGGAGGATGTTTCCTACCATCCGTGTGTCCTTTTCCGGCGTGGATTCTGAGGCCAAGTACATAGTACTGATGGACATCGTCCCTGTGGACAACAAGAGGTACCGCTATGCCTACCACCGGTCCTCCTGGCTGGTGGCTGGCAAGGCGGACCCTCCGCTGCCAGCCAGGTTTGTGCCTCCAGATTTTCCAGCCAAGCAAAATGTGTATTAACCTTGCTGGCAGAATGTCTCCTGCCCTGGTTGTTTGAATTTTAAGCAGGTCTGTTTTTAAAGCCGTGAGTTCTGGTAAGAGAGCTTTCCAAGCCCAGACACTCCAGGATTAACTACACAAAATATGGGTTAGTCTCTGAGAAAGGCAAGAGTTTGTATGCAGAACATTGCCTTTAATTTTATCTTTCGTCATAATTCATGTCAAAGTTTTTCTTAAATTTCAATTGGAATATTTATTAGAAATCTGGACCCATTTCATATGGCATCCATCTTTTCTATTTGGCTAACACCAAACAGAATAAACCTACTGATGAAGTGGCTGCCCTAAAATCCTTTTCAGAAGTGTGCATTTTAGTAAAGTAGTTGCTTATAGTAAATATTTGTTATAACGTGGTTATAACTCACATAGTAAGTATCATATTGGTAAAATGTGGTTGTTTTTGACCAGTAAAAGGCTCAGAGATTTTTAAGTAAGAAAAACAAACTCTTTTTTTCCCTCATTATAATTAGTGGATAAATGTAATTCGACATCAAGTTAATATTCTTCTACTGAATTTGTTTTTCTCTTTCTGACTTACTTCACTCTGTATGACAGTCTCTAGGTCCATCCACCTCACTACAAATAACTCAATTTCATTTCTTTTTATGGCTGAGTAATATTCCATTGTATACCGTATGCTAACACACATATATGGAATCTAAAAAAAAAAAAAGGTTCTGAGGAACCTAGGGGCAGGACAGGAATAAAGACGCAGACGTGGAGAATGGACTTGAGGACACGGGGAGGGGGAAGGGTAAGCTGGGACGAAGTGAGAGAGTGGCATGGACTTATAAACACTACCAAATGTAAAATAGATAGCTAGTGGGAAGCAGCCACATAGCACAGGGAGATCAGTTCGGTGCTTTGTGACCACCTAAAGGGAGATAGGGAGAGTAGGAGGGAGACGCAAGAGGGAGGGGATATGGGGATGTATGTGTGTATATATATAGCTGATTCACTTTGTTATAAAGCAGAAACTAACATACCATTGTAAAGCAATTATACTCCAATAAAGATGTTAAAAAAATATTCTTTTACTGAGAAATTACTCAATATATTAGGTAATGACCCAAACAAAACATGTTCGTTTTTGTGCTATTCATTGGTAATGTTTTTCCAGGAGAACTCCGTTTTAAAAATCACATGCAAACCTTTATTGCTACTGCCCAAATGAGCATTCTGGGGGAAAAAAAACAGCAAGTTCTTACTTATGTGAATACTAATAGTTTAAGAACAGGACTCTTAACTGCATACTTTAATACAAACAATGAATCTTAGCTGACTTTACATTTAGGGTTCTAAAACCAAGCCTTACAGCTTTAAAGTTGTTTTATGACTAATTTTTATAATTGATTGGAAGTTCATATCAGAGCTAAGAATTTATTTAAATGTACAGGTTTAGGAACTCTGAAGTTATGGTTCAAAGTATGGTTCTTTGTTAGTATCTAGTCTGGAGTCTAAGTCAAGGCACAGAATCAACACAATTTACACATACAGTTCAAATGGAATATTAAGCTTACTTAGTGGTTGATCATATTATTGAGCTTACAGTATATTAAATACACTGGAGAAGAGATTAAAAGAAGCCTCTCCAAGTTTTCCATTCCCACAAGAGACTAGGAAGGAGATCTTCCCAGCCCTTCCAAACTGATATATTAAATAACATATTAAATAATTTTTAGGACTAAAAATTTTTTTTTAAATGTCACTGATTTTTTTTTAAAAAAGGAGCAAGATTTACAAATTTACAATAGATACTTAAATGAATATAATTAGTGTTCTCTACTATTTACTATTAACTAGCCAGTTCACATTACTCTAGAGCTTCTTTCCAAAATTTAGTTTTTTTTTAAAGGGGGAGAGAGAGGAAGAAAGAAGAGAGAATGAGAGAAGTATTGTAGCAGATTCCTAACCATTTTTACAAGCAAACCCCTTTTCTTTTTTTTTCTCTTTCCTCTAAGAAGTTAATCACTCTTATTTAGCATACATTTTCCTCCTATCTGAAGGTATGGGGAACTGGTGCAGGCCAGTTGGAAATATGACATGCCTTGTTTATGTTACTAATCTGTTCTGGCTGGAAAAGGAAAGCATGTACCAATACACTATCTTAACTGAAGCATGTTTAAGCTATTGCTGGAATTTTAAGTCCCAGAGGACTTGAGAGAAGCGGGGCTTCCTGTATGCTTTTTCATTCATACTAGTTCAGCTTACTTATATTGATATTAGATTGAAATGTTTTGTGCATTATAGGATAGAAATATTCTAGATCATATAAGCAACTGTTATTATTATTAAAAGACATAGTGCTATATTCTCTAGCTCCATATGGGAAAGGTGAAGAACTTGGGAGGTGATCATTTTTGAACTGATGGTAGAAATTCCTTGCAGTTCTAGTTCTTTGAAGCACTTTATTTTAGACTGAAGTTCATCAGTCAGCTGTTCCTTATCAGAAGAAATGATGCTTGACAATATCATTTGATCATAATAATGGACAAGGCATTATACATGACCTAAGTAATGTTATATTTTCATATAGGACATTTCCTTTTTTTTAAAAGTAGTTGATATTTAAATAAATTAATCTTTATTAATGTTATCATATGTGGTGAATTGATACTTAAAGAGGGACCATCTCATCAACTTCTAGGACTTTAAATATTTTTGAACCTTTTTGGAGGAGTGGGTAGGATGTGGTGCTGATTAGTAGAACAACTGCACCTATAAAGTTATAGCCTTGGAGGGGTGACACTTGAAAAGCTATTATGGTTGTGTCATCAAAGAGTACTTCAATTGGAAGGCAATTTTGAGCACTCCTTAAAAAAAAAAATCAAACAAACGGGCAGAGAAACACCTGAGTTCTTGTACGGGTCTGGTAAGAATCTTTAGTGCTGTCAGCCTGTTTTGTGCTTTGCTTCTTGTGGGCTTTGTGAGTTGCAGCACATGCACCCAATTCTTCTATTCTTAGTCCTTTGTGTGACAAACCACAGCATAGACTTCTTGTTCTTTACATGAATATGTTTTTAAACTTTTTTCCTTGCCTTTGCCCCGACCATAATATTTGTTTAATGATAGTTATAAAGATTCTACACAAAATATAGATATAAATAACCCATTGCATGGATAAAGGAATTTATCCCATTAAATCAAGGATATTTCCTTCCCCTATCATTAGTTCTATGATATCCCTGACTTCAGAAACGCTTATGTTGAGTGGATACTAGGATTGTGATTTACAAAGAGTTGTACTTAGTGTGAAGCTTGCAGGCAAAACAAATGACCTGCATTTAACTGTCAGTGAGTAAAAGATTGCCTTGAACATAGCAGCTGATCAATAAACGATAAATACTTGGTAAGTATATTTTTTCCCATCAAAGCCTTTTTTTTTTTTTTTTTTTTTGCTTAGGCTGTTTACAGATAAATACATTGAATAATTTGAAGCTTACCCAACTTGTTTTCACTCTCCTTAGTGAGCACTTAACTAGGTGATGATGAAAGTAGTAATATTTAAAGTACCAGGAGAAGCAAACAGACTATGTGATCTGTGGACTATTAAAAGTTCCCCAGGTCACTGTATTAAAATTATTCTGTCTTGTTTATAAAGAACACAAACTTTAAATTGAATCACCTTCAAGTTTAAATGAATAGATTCTCTAGAATTGTTTCCTCTTTTAAATTCTTTGTCTTCATTGCTTTTTAGCAGTGCTTATACTAGGGATTCATTTTGCAATTAGTTATAACCTAGTCTTTCTTTTGAAAATATCTACAACAATAGGATTTTGTATTTGACAGAAGCAGACCAGTAGTTGATTAGGTCGATGGGAAAAACCCACCTTTAAAAAAATGGCTTGTTCAGCAAATAACAGAAAATGTATTAAGTACATTTTATTTATTTATTTTTAATTGGACTATAATTGCTTTATAATGTTGCATTAGCTTCTGCTGTACAAGTGAAGGGAATCAGCTATATGTATACATATATCCCCTCCCTCTTGGACCTCCCTCCCACCCGTCCCCAGCCCACCCATCTAGGTCGTCACAGAGCACTGAGCTGAGCTTCCTGTGGGACAAATTGGGAGATTAGGATTGACATATATATACTACCATTAGTATTACCCCTTTTAAATCACTGGTACACAAAGAAACACATTTAGATGTTTCAGCATTATTTTGGTATTGCTGTATTATTAAATTTGAGATTATACGAGGCAAATAAAATTCACTTTATATGAGATTTTTGTGTTCCTTTAGAATCAGAATATTTTATAACCCAAAGAGAGATTTTTTTTTTTAAAGTCTCAATAAAATTCTCTCAATTTTCTTAGGCTGTATGTACATCCAGACTCTCCTTTTACTGGTGAGCAGCTACTTAAACAGATGGTGTCTTTTGAAAAGGTGAAACTCACCAACAATGAACTGGATCAACATGGCCATGTAAGTACAGTGCTTGGACTATGCGGATTCCCTGGGATGGAATGGAGAAACCACATAAAACTTCCTCTCTCGATGTCTCTTCCTCTCTCCCTTTCCCCCTCCCACCCTCCAGCTCTGAGTCATTCTATGAGAACATTTATATGTTCTACAGGGAACCTTGACTGCTATTGTCAAGAGGTCATTTACAGAGATGCTGTATGCCATTTCTACGCAAGAGGGTCAGGGACCTCTGGCACCATGGATTCCTACTTCTGCAACTGCTTTACCACCTGCACCAACTAAACAAAGGGAATGTGCATTTTGGAGGTTACTACAGCCCATTTTTGGATTAAACATCTAATTTCTATCAGTAGTATATCAGATAACACAGCATAAAGGGAATGGGGCTGAGACCTCCTATGGGGGTTTCCCAAAGTGTGTTGTATAGAATACATTCTTGTGAGATGCAATGGGACAAAAGGATTTTATGTACAAATAAATTTGGGAAAGTGCTGTTAGCTCATTATATATCCCCTCTGTAGAGAGCCTTATGAATATTAAAACACAATGAAGTCTTGCAGTTAAAAACAAAACAATTTGATTTTACATCAGTAAGGAGTTCATTAAAATGTTGAAGAAAAGAAAAATTGGAATTCTCAGCTCTTATCAACAGTTAATAGAACAAATAGCTGTTGACACAGACTTTTCCATGTTTGCTAAGACTGCTTTTTAAGGAACTATCTGTGCTGTTATTTCATGCTCTTAAATAAAGATTCACATTTTTTAAAATCTGTGTTAGATTTTACGCTAAGAAAACTTTAGACAGACATGCATGCTTCTTTTTGATGAAGAGAATACTGTTTCTTTTTTTGCCTCGTTTGCTAGAAAGCACATTGGGCTTTTCATAGTTGCTCTCCTTGGCTTAGATATTTTGATATAATTATTCTCTCTCTTATCCCCTTTATTAAGGCTCCTGTTACTTAAGGTTTTAGTTTTTACTGGATTTATGCAATTTAGAAGAAGAGTTGCAAAACTTTTCTCAAAAAAGACGGTTACACATAGATAAGAGAGAGCTCTAGACGTGGTTTCTAATGGTTGGATTGAACCTGGAAACAAGTAAATCACTTCAGGCACTGCCATCCATATGCCCACAGGAGATCTTGTTTATCTCGACCAAGTCAGAGTAACCAGGTTCACTCACAAGTCTGCTGGTGGCACTGCTGGGATGTTGGAAGTAGGTTAACAGGCTTCTGTTACTTGATGTATTGGAAAAGATAACTGACTTTTTTTACCTTCAAGGACGTTGGCAGAATTGTCCTTTCTTTCAGATGTTTTCATTGACAGATTTTTTTTTTTTTCAGGTTAAAATTTATGAAGTATCTGAGAGACATTTTCTGTAGGCCCATGATCATTCTTAATGTCATTCATATTAAAATTTCTTGGGCTCCACTGAAATCTTTGCAGAGAGAAATGAAATTTTTTTATGGTTCTAGTATTTTCCAATGTGAAACTTTTATAAGAACTGTTTGAGTTTTTCCAGAAAGACCTGAGAATTCATTTTGAGATCAGTTGTCCAGAACTGATATGTTTTCCTTTTAGCATCAGCTTCATGGATGGGAATAGCACTAAGCTATATTTCAGGAGCTCTGGGTTCTAGTCTGATTATGCTAAGATTAGACCTTGACAAATTGTTTAAGTCTTACATGGTTGCTAATACCCATTTTAGCTTTAAAATTTTATTATTTAATATAACTCTTTGTCACCAGAAATAGTGTATTCTGAAAAGTACCAGGAAATATTTTTAGATCCTGTGTTGTTTAGCCAAGTTCTTTGAATCAGTCCTAAAGAAGCCCCCTTTGTATATGCATTCCAGGAAAATTTCTTATTTCCAGGAATTTATTTCTTCGATGAAACAAAGTCTACATTTCTATCAGTGTTTCTTAGCCCCATGAAAGCTTGAGCAGAGGTTCAAGGAGCCCTGAGATCTGAGACTCAGCCTGGGGTCTGAGTCTGTCCAGCACCCTTTCCTAAAGGAAATTAACGTGGGGGTGGTATAAGGAAGAGGGGACCTTATTTAAAGCTTAGGTTTTTTTCCATTGTGTGTGTGTGAGTGTGTGTGTGTGTGTGTGTATGATTTGAAAACTCTATCTTCTTAGTACAACATATAATGAATGCTCAGGTTTTTCTTATATCAGGATTAGAAGGCAAATGTTTACTTCTGTCACTTCAAGTTTATTCCAGTTTTACGACTGAGCATAGATATCTTGAACTCCTTGGAATAAACGCATTGCACAAAGAGATAACTTTTTTTTTTAAGTTTATTTTGATTCATTTGAACGTCTCATTTGTTTCAGTAATTCCTATTCAGGTCTGGGATCATAAAAAGATGGCATGTTCAAAAATTCAATGCCAGTTAATGCCCTGTAACTTTGTTGGCTTATATCTCAGCATGGAAAGAGATTGATTTCTGTATCGGTTATCTCACAGTGACTAGTATTTAACTCTGCTCAAGTCAACCAGTGTTAACACTCACCCACCACACCCAAGTTAGCCAAAGAACAAGAGAGCAACAACACTGTATGCCATTGACCCCAGTCCTGCCACAGCATGTATCAGACACCTCCCCTGAGAGCCAAGCTCTCTGCTAGGCCCTTGGGGTGAAGGGCGTACATTGTGAGCCCTGTTATCCCAGGAAAGACATACCCGATTTTGTAGATTTAGGTAGCTGTCTGGGTTGCGGGGCGGGGGGAGATGTGGAAAATCTTTAATATCTGAAAGTAAATTTTGTTGGTCAAATTTCATAATGGTAAATTATTGTATTTTATTTAAATGATACATGAAAAATACTGCCTTGTTAACAGGGTATATTTCTGATCTCTAAGTACCAGGCAACTTTTAGCAGCTATGGAATGGAAGACTTCCATCACTAACATTCTTATTTAGTTTGTAACTGGAAGTCAAGAATCAATGAAGTTGTCAGAAATGATGACGACGATAATAATAATACAGTTTACTAAGCACTTCCTATTTGCTATGTGACTTACAAGGGTTACAGCGTCTGATCCTCACCACAACCCCTGTGAAGTTAATACTGTTCGTGCATTTAAGAAAATGAGGTAAGAGAGGTGAGATCACTTGGCCCAAGATTAAAGAGCTAGAAAGTAGCAGATTCAGTATTCCAACCAAGGTACCTTATACCACACTGCCTTTTAAAATTGTTTTATACCCTCCGCCCCATCTGCCACCTACCCCTCACCCCCCACTGCCCCAAATAACAATCTAGCCTCCTCAAATATGTAATTTCTTACTTTAGAAAATTTAGAGACATACTGCCTTTGGTCTAACCAGACTAAAAAACAAAAAGCGTTTTTTAAAAAATTAACATCTTCCAGATGACTTTTTCCTCTATCATTTTAGAAAGGACACTTGAAACAACCTGTATTATTTGCAGTTGGTTTGGTAAAACGTGATTCACAATACTCTGCAGTATCATGCGAAAATTATTTGCCTGAAGAATGGAAAGGGTAGATCCTAATCTTAAAACTGCATTTGACACTGTAGATTTTATGGTTCTTTCTTTGCCTCATTGTAATTTGGCCTGTTTATTAGCACTATAAGTACTTAAAATCCAGTACTGTACTTCCCACTCTTTGCTACAGATAATTTTGAACTCAATGCATAAGTACCAGCCACGGGTGCACATCATTAAAAAGAAAGACCACACAGCATCATTACTCAATCTGAAGTCTGAAGAATTCAGAACATTCATCTTTCCAGAAACAGTTTTTACGGCGGTCACTGCCTACCAGAATCAACTGGTGAGTATACCCTTCACAATTTATTTCCCGAATAAGATAAGGCTTTAGGAGAGTTATCCTCTTGGAGAGAAGGGCTATCCCAGTACTCAAAACAGAAATTCACTTTGGAGAAAGCTATGGAGAATCAGCCCCAGGACTTCCAAATATGTTGAGTATCCGTGGCTCAAGGTTATGAAGGTCTGTATTACACCATCTTTCTTAGAACCTTTATATTCTTGGTCAGGCTGTTCACTGCTCCCATGTCCCACCCAAACCTGACCCAATCTGCCTTCTCAAATTTTCTCAAGAACATTACCTGCTTCCTTCTCTTTCTGGTAGAGCCTCATGACATGCGTAACCATAACTCATTGCTTCATAAAATTTAGAAGTTCAGTTTTTCTGCTAAATTAGCACACGTAGTATGCTAGCCAACTACCCAAGCTACTGATACGTTAGATATTTTGTGAGATTTATTCAGCTGTAATTCAGGGTAAGATAATTCTAGTAGAATGATCTTAAATGCCTCTTTAGATAATAAACTGTAGTATGTAAGCAGTTGTGTATTTAATTAACATCAAGATATCTAATTTATAATATTGAGTTATATATTTTCTACTCTGTTGCAAATCATATTTAAAATTTATGCATTTCTTCATCCATATGGCTTAGTCCAACTCTACTGTAAATATTTATCAAAGTGTTGCTAAGGACTGGGTGCTGTTAGATACTTCCCCATGTATTCTTCTTTCATGGTCAGCGTAATCTTGAAGGCCGGGGGTAACAGTAACATTCTTTAGTGAGGAATCTGAAGCTAAGAGAGGACAAGTAACTTTTCCACAGTCCGAATGGACCAGAAGTAGAATTCCTTTTGATATACTGTACTTTAGTAAAAGGAACTCACATTGTCCGTTTACTCTGGGTTTTGTGTCTTGCTTTTATTTGACTGGTTATAGGTAGCCAAGACTCTTGCTCTCCTCATGTCTTGATGTTATATTTTGGTTCTGAGTGAATAACTGTTAGGTGCTGCCTGATAGATGGCTCAGAGTCCAGAGTGGGATGGTCAACCAAGGAAACATGGTGTTGAGTCTCTCAGGAAAAGCAAGAAGATGAAACTGAAAGCCCAGGTAGCCCTACACAAATGAGGAAACAGGAAGTCAGAGAAGGGATGTGGAAAAATGGCCAGAGTGGGTATGTGTCTGTAAGGCATAAGCACCTATAATTTCCATATGACTTTGAGTAGATTTCACTTCACCACTGTGGCTGCCATCTTCTTTGCCTGTAAAACTGGGACTAAGAACCAGACCATCTTAGGGAACAACTGTAAGGATCAAATGAGATGCTGTGCATAAACATGCCTTTGGAAATTGTAAGGCACTCTATAAATAAAGCACGTGGTGACTGTTGGACTGTCTCTGGAATGTCCAAAGAGGATTTGCCACCATTTGGATTTTTAAATGTTAGTGGCAACTTTTCAATGAGATAAATGAATGCACAAATGTTATACTATTTATCTTTAAGTAAAAGCAAAGTACTATAACTTTTTAATTATCCTTAAGATAACAGCACAAGAGTGGCAACTTTCAGAGAATGCCCAAGCTAAAAATTTGGGTATAGAGTGAAGCCCACAAAGGCCTAAAACATAATGCTACTTCTCTTAGAATCTGGAACACTGACATCAACAATCCCATTTTTAATTTATTTGAGGACACATGTAATACAGGTATCACAGGTTCAGAAAAGATTCCTGAAACATTTAATTCAATTTACACTAACTGAATTAGTAGCTTTTATATTATAAAACATCAGATTTATACTAATACAAGAAAACCTGCTGATGTTTGAGAATGAAATAAAAACTTGTCATATGGAAACTTCATTGCTTTTATCAGAATTATCTGTAAAGGGAACCAAAGCAAGAATAGGTAACTTGGGATTGTTTAGTGAAAATTATGGACAGAACAAAATTAAGGAAAGTTCTAAGTGTAACACCTTAGATTTGGTTTAATTGGTGAAGGAGCAATCCTGAATAAATATTGGCAGGACCTCTCATATCACGGAACATGGAATAGGAGGTTATTATCTACGTAATTATAATAACAGCTAATATTTGGGTGTGCAAGGCACCATTTGAAGTGCACTGTCTTATTTAATCCTCACAATGATATTATGAGATAGGAACAACAGTATTTTTATGTTGCATTTTACAGTTCAAAGAATGGAGGCATGGAGTTAAATAACTTATCCAATGTGACCCTGTTGCTCCCATCACAGATATGAATCCAGGTAGTTAGGTTTAAAAGCCTAACCTCTAAGCTTTAGGTGCTTGGTGTCCCCAAGAAAGGGGAACCTCACCTCCTCTCAGCTTGTGACCCTGATGGATTCAAGACATCCTTTTTAGAGGGTTTCAGTTCTTTATGTTAATTTCTTTTCTTTTCTTTTCAGCAAGTGCTCATTGCTTACCTGCTGTGTGCAGGGAGCTCTTCACACTGACAGCAGCCAGTGTAACAAGATGGTAATCAACCTATATTGACAGTCAAAATATCCACTGGCATTAGCTGTTTCTAATAGGAGCCATATGCTTTAGTGACATTACCTCACTGAATTCTTTTGTTTCCACTCAACATTTATCTAGAAAATTTTCAAATATCCAGAAGTTAAACAAATGGTAAAATGAACCACGTATACTCTCCACCCAGATTCAACAATTAACATTTTTCCAATTTGCTTTACCTCCCCTGCCCCATTTCTCAATCTCTGTACATGTACATACTTTCCCCCTTCTCGAAATCATTTGAAACTAAGATGCATGCATCATGATACTTTACCTGTTAGTACTTCTACAAGTTTAGACTGACAATAAGATTATTTTGTAACCACAATATCTTTACAACATCTAAAATTGAGTTCATATTAAAAATTTCAGGATGGACCTACAAATGTCTTTATAGCCTTCCCCCCCACCCCCACCTTTGAACTAGTATCCACCTAAGGTTCATGGTTTGGATTTATTTTAATTTAGAAGAATCTCTCTATATTTTTAATCAATATCTCACTTAATTCTGACACTAATCCCCTGAATAAGGCCCCATAAGCCTCATTTTGTGGATGAAGAAACTGAGGTTCAGAGTGGTTAATACACTTGCCCAAGGTCACAAATCTGGTAAGTGAAAGAACCATCTTCTGGGTATTAACTCCTTTTTGGTAGCATCCTGCTGGATTGCAAGGCCAAGAAAATGACCACTGACAGTGTCAAGGTTGGGAAACTGAATTTGAAAATACTGCTAAATTAAAATAGGCTAAGATTCTAATAAACACATATCCCAACACTAGTTGCTCCTCTTGAAAATGTTTATTTCTAATTAAGATTATAAATGGGCTCAAAATCCACCTACCAGCGCCTAGCTAGCTTTCACTGCATCATTAAGTGTAACAATTAACATGATTAGTATATATCATTTCATTGCTGAATAACCCACAATAAGTGATTAAATTCAGTACTGCTTTTCTCAATAGATCCTGCCATGTCTGCGTTTATTTCTGTGCACCCACCTTTAAAGCCATAATCCCTAGCACAGTGCCGTATGTGTGTGTGTATGTGTGTGTGCTTTTACTTAAAGATAAATAGTATAACATTTGTGCATTCATTTATCTCGCTGAAAAGTTGCCACTAACATTTAAAAATCCAAATGGTGGCAAATCCTCTTTGGACATTCCAGAGACAGTCCAACAGTCACCACGTGCTTTATTTATAGAGTGCCTTACAATTTCCAAAGGCATGTTTATGCACAGTATCTCATTTGATCCTTACAGTTGTTCCCTAAGATGGTCTGGTTCTTAGTCCCAGTTTACAGGCAAAGAAGATGGCGGCCACAGGGGTGACGTGAATCTACTCACATATATATTTGAAATTCAATTAATAGTCAAAAATCTGATTTGGGATACTAATGAGCCATTTTTGCAAATGGTTTATAGACCTCATAAGACCAATCGAAATTCATGTGGGGTGAATAAATCATTTTGGGGGTTAGTATTTTCATTAGTCTTATACAGTTTTCTAAAGTTATCCTTGATTCTTTCTAGGCCTCCTCACATTTACTGCCTTTTCACTGCTATACCATGCTTGTCTACTGATTTACCCATAATAAACATAAAATAAATATATAGGAAATAAACAAATATGTACTAAGTACAGTATAAATATTAGAATATTTTCATGCACAAAGAACAGGGAGAAAAGAGAGAAAGAAAATTTAAAAGTTCACACTTAGGACCGCCTTTATATCTCTTAAACTTTGGATAGGACATTATTTACATACATATTAAAAGCCAAATCAAATTTTCCATTAGAATTTGTGAAAAAGCTTCTCATTTATTGTGCCTGGTAGTTTTATTTGTAAGTAATGAAAACGGGACCTTTTTTCTATTTTTGCTATTTTTTCCTCTGGTTTTTGTGAGGAAATGATTGCATTTCTTTACATTATTAGATTAAAGCTAAATACATTATACTTTCAACAAACTATTTTATAATTTAAGATTTAAAGGTCATACATTGTTTTTGAGCAGGCAAGCCATTGCTGTAGAGTTGAAGTGTAGGTCAGGTTTCATTTTTAAATGCCTTTGGACAGATCTTTTCCTGATAATTGGAGAAATGGTCTCTGAGGGCCAATTTCACCTTGTGGCTGGGAACCCCAGCTATATTCAGAGTCCAGTGATATCACATGGAATAATAACTACTAGAAAAAGTCCCTTTCTCTTTGGTGCAGCTGGCAGCATCAAAATCTGCCTTCCATTTATACATATACTTATCTATAAAGGAGATGTTGAAAGAATGAATATTTTTGGTTAGGAAATGCATTATGTTCCATATTATTAAGATAATACATGAAAAAATGGGTGTATTTTGACCAGAATTAGTCAGTGATTTGCATATATGTAGATACACTTGAAACAGGATTTCTTAAGCACATACTGCTGTCCTTACTTGTTAATTATTCTTCCTCACAAAATGAAAAATATTGCTGCTTTTAAAATTTGTTGTTGAATCATAAAGACATACTTGTAGTTTCACATGGGTTCTCTACATATGTTTTTGGTAGTTGACTATTTTTGGATCTTCCTTTTAGTTTTACCTTTGACATGGGTGATGCTGGTTCAACAGCTTTACAAGCTGCAGGTATTCTATATTAGGAAAATGATGTCCAACTGACATCACTGTATATAACTCAGGTCTTTCTCTCATCAGTTCTGAAATACGTAACTTTTTCATTCTCCCAAATTTCATGAAGGGATATAAAACTATATCTGCAGAAATGAATTTCTTTCTATTAACTACTGGTTTTTATTTAAATATCCATGGAATAAAATCTGTGCCTGACCTTTTAAAAGTGCATGATTAACTAGAATGTTAAAACTTTGCTATTTAAAAATTACTTTATCTTAAAATAGAAAACAAAATGCTTTTTATGTAGACTCAAGAATTTCACCTAGTCTATAACCGGTAAACATATGAAATCATATTTCTGACTGCTTGTCCTTGAAGCAAAGTTCAAACAAACATTTCTGGGGTGCTTATTGTTGGCGCCCCAGTAGATTCAGAGTCTAGTGATACCACAGTGAGCACAGTGGGCTCATTAAGAAGTCTACCCACAGTCCCTGTACTGCTAATCAGTACTCCATAAAGCCTGTTCAAGACTGTAGTGGTTAGTTCAGGGCCCCCATACAATTTTAGTAGTAAGAGATCCATTCAGCTTTTTTTCTCTAACTTCCAAAAGCAATTTTTTTCCCTGGAATTAGATAAAATAGTCCGTAGAGAAAGTAAATACCTGGTTACTCTCTTGAGCTCCTTTTCTACTGAACACACTAAAGTTAAATCACTGCTGAACCAACTGGTAAATCTAGCTGTATGAGTACACCTTGTACTATTCTTGAAACTTTCCTACAGTTTGAAATTATATCAAATGTAAAGTAAAAAAGTTACCATTGATACTCTTGGGGATGATGAAAGAAGGACCAAAAAGATACTGGAAAGAGAAAGTTCCAATAAATGAAAGAAAATTCCAAAGAAATCTGAAAACTTGTGTTGAATTTGATTCACTTCCTCATTCAAAGTTATGGCAGTAATACTAGATATGGTGACACATCAGCTGAGCAACTAACACACACACACACTGAGAATATTTATTTTCTATGACAACTCCACAATCATCACATTCTGAGCCAACAGTCTACCTCCTGGAAATATAAATAACAACAAATACAATTCTCAAAATCCTTTTCAGGGACAAAGTGGATCAAAGGTGGTTCTTTAACTATTATAACAGATAGATAATATTTTCTATTAGTTTATAAAGACTCAAACAAAGCTTGATATGGTTCACATTTTTTTGTTATATTTATTTAAAAAAATTTTTTTGGCTGCACTGCGTGGCTTTCAGGATGTTAGTTTCCCGACCAGGGATTGAACCCGGGACCCGGCAGTGAAAGCGCCAAGTCCTAACCACTGGACCACCAGGGAATTCCTGATATGGTTCACATTTTAGAGGGATGGCTGCAAAAGGACTTCGTTCAAAATTAGTTTCTCCATCAGATATTATTTGCCTTTGTCTCCAGAAAATTTTATCCATTGGCAAATCCATTCACTTTTTATAAATGAGCTTATAAGAATTGAACTTGAAGACTTAACTTTATTGCTGTATCTTACAGTTTCAGTTGGAAGCTTTTATCTGGGTTTGGTTCACACTTAACGTCACCTAACACTGCAGGGGATGTGGTGCCAGCTTCTTTAGTGGCACTTAAACCACTTCCAGTTCTATGTATGCCTCTGCCTGCTCCATGGAATTTTAGGGACCATGTGATCTCATTTCTGTTGATAAATTATTGTGAAAGTGTTTTCATGAACTATAAAGCACTTTAGAAATCTGAAGTATTTTCATTTATAATTATTCAGTAGAAAAAGATAATCAAAGAAATCCCGTTTCTGAGGATTTAAAAATCTTGTTGGTGTTTTATAATCCTAGAATATATTGACTGCTTGGGCTTTAGAAGATGTTTATAATTTATTTCAAACAAATAAAAATTTTTGCCTTTGCCCTGAAAACTGACCTTTAATACTAAATCCTAGTCTGAAAGAATGGCTAAAATAGACTTCACCCTTTAGAAATCCATGCCCTTGATTAAAGGGGTGGCTGACTGTGAGAGAAGGTTCTCTACAAACTCTTGATGGCCACACTTTAGGGGCAACCTCAGTGGTTCCTGTATATTTCTTTCTATGCACACAAAGTCCTGTTGCTGTCCATTAAGAACAGGTTTCTTACTTATCTAGCTTATTTCCTTCACTGTTTACCATTTTCCATTAACTAAGCTGAAAAGGAAATTAGCAATTTTATTTTTGGCTACTCTAGAGTGAATGTGCATGGGACAAAAATGAGCATTTCTGAGGCACTGTCAAGTGCCCTTAAAAACTAATATCAAAGAATCAATCTTAAAACTTACCAGTGTTAATGATAGAGAAGTGCAGTCTCTCTGGTAAGGATAGTGTGGGAAGTTCTATTTTAAGTGAGGTAAATAGCTTTTTGCAGCTTGTACATTGGTTAGCTCACATTAAGAAAACTTGAAAAGTAAAAAAAAAAGACTTTCTTTTGTAATGAAAAAAGCAATTCTTTAGATGTTAATAGTTTAAAAGGAAAAGTAGATACACTCTGATCAAAGGAAAAGTTGCTTATTGGCAAAATAGTATTTCAAACTATTATATATATATATATCTCAAAATAGATATATTTTTGATTGTGTTTACTCCTTACTTTGAAAGAGGAAGGCATGCCTCCCTCAACTTATAACTTTTTTTCCAGGTTAAGACTATTCTGTGTGTGTCTCTCTTTCCAAAGATGAATGTGGGTTCTCATTTTGACACAAATGAGCTATGACTCTCTTTAAAGGTGTCTGTGGTTCTAATTCCAGTAATCCTCCTCCATTCCTTTTAGCTCTTAACACTCAGGAATTTTGCAAGTAGAGCATCTTTTAATCAGTGTTTTATTTATTTATTTATTTTCTTTGTAACCTAACGTATTTTTCCGTGAAGGTGCAGTGCATATATTTTAATGGATCTTTCTACATTAATATTGTGCGAATTATGACTAGCACAACATAGACACTTAATACTTCAGACTATGATTCTTATTAGGAAATACTTTTTTTCCATATAAGCATAGAGTCTGTAAGTAACATTATATGGGAGGATAATAAGAGACCCACTAATTTGATTCTTATTTAGTCAGATGGAAAGGGGAACAGGGGTAAATTTATATGCTGAAAGGTTTATATCATGTATTTATGTCAGGTATTTCATATAGTATTGAACATGAAGTTACTACTGTGGTATCCATTATGGTATATATAGGTACCCATGGTATTAACAAATGAGGCTGCCAAGTCAGCATGAGGTAATGTTCTTGTTTTTATTCCCCATTACCCACCAATGCTGGCCTTCTAGACAGCTTCCCCATTCCCCAGTTGAGCTCTAGCCTTTCACTACTCTCTTAAATACTTCACACGGCAGCCACACTGTTTGTAAAAGGCCCCCATTTCGAACTGTCTCTATCCATTGACTTCCAGCCTGTTTTAGGACCAGTCGGTCCTCAACTACTTCCTTCTCTCTGAGGCCTTCTCTGACCATTCCACCCAATTTAGGCCTCTTGTGAACTTCCTTAGCAATTTTAACCTTTATCACAATACTGAGAGACATTAAGATATTCTTGGGGTGCCATGATGGAAAATGAACAAACTTTTTATTTCTGATTTTATTTCCTTGACCATGGAAATGATACTGTTTTGTTACCCTTTCTTCCCTTTCCAGATAACCAAGCTGAAAATAGATAGTAACCCTTTTGCCAAAGGATTCCGGGACTCCTCCAGGCTCACTGACATTGAGAGGTAATGAGAATTTTCTGTTTACTTTTTTGCCCAGATAAGATAAAGAGAAGCACTAGTTTGTAAGAGCACACTCCTTTCAACACCAAAGAGCCATAACCTCACTGTATAGAGTCTCCAGTACCCTGTATAGTCTCCAGTTCTCTGCCCCACCTTCCCTTCCAGTTATAAACCCTGTAGATATGCAACTGCTTAAGCTTTGACAGCTGCTGCAGCTGGATCTATTCTACACTCAATTTCTGAGTGAAGTGGTTTCTTTGGACAGGACATTTTTTCAACGGGGCTTCTTTGTTATCAAAGACACAGTCCTCTCGATGATACTAAGCTTCATGTCTTGAGTGGCAATCCACAGAGAAATAGAATCTTAATAGCCTTTGCCTTCTGAAGTGGATATATTTGTTAACATAAAGACTTATAAAAAGGTAGTTTGGAATTTTGAAACAAGGAGAGGCAATTTAAATCAAGGTGTATATTTTACCTACAGCATAGACTGCTTATACTTAATAGGAAAGCTATCAGATCTCAGGACCTTTAAGAAGGCAAGTGACAATCATGTGCCGTAATTTACCCCACTTTTTATTTAATTAAAATGGTTCACACAGTGTGAGACTGTCTAAGTGATGAGTAATGACTATATGGAGATGCATAGTTTGCCAGAATGAATGTCAAAAAATGGTTTTTTCAAGGAGAAGATTATTTGTATCCCTTAAACATACTATGTAACTTTCTGTACTTATTCTGTTTTGTTTTTGGTGAGCACATTTAAGTTCCACTCTCTTTACAAATTTGAATTATATAATACAATGTTATCAACTATAGTCACCATTTCACACATTAGATCGTCAGATCTTACTCATCTTCTGTATCTGATCTTTTATGTGGCCTGGAATCTTTATTGACAGGTGGGGTACCCTAGCTACCAGCCCTCTGGTTTACTTTATCTCCAAATCTTTGTGTGATTTCCCTACCAACTGCTATGTGTTTCTGCCACACTCTTTGTTACCTACCACATGGTCACATCTGACCTCAGCACTTCTCTCTAACCTGTCCTGGAAACTCAAAGGATAATTACATGTTTTAGCAACATCTGTCTTATCCTTCCCTCATCCTTCCCAAATGGCGGAGCATAGGCGTGTGGTTTTGACTTGTGGGAACAGATATAGAAGCTCGGTGGGGAGACAAAGTATCCAGCAGGAGAGACTGAAAGTTGGGTAGAACTGTGGCATCTGAGTAGAAAAGATTAATTAGTTGGAGTGCTTGACAAGTGATTGTGGGGTATTGAGAGATCAGGGAAAGAAACTTGAGCTTGTTGAAAATCCATTGCAAAATGCAGAGAGATGGCAAGGAGATAACTCTCCAATTAGGTGGGACATAGGTGTGCAAATAGGTCATAAGACCCAAGTCAGTGAGAAAGTGGTATCAGCAGCGTGGGTGACAAAGGAGTCCATTTACAAAGGCTACTTGCATTTAGGTGTGGCCTTTTTTATCTCCTATTTCTGGAATGCCAGAGGTACTGATTCAGACTGGGTTTATGCAAGTGGGGTTTTAATATGTGAACTTTTTCTCCGTTCTAGTCAGGGGTCAGGCAAGAATGAAAACAGTGGCTCAGTTGGGAAGTAAGTGATGTGTTTTTACAGTGGGCATCATATCTTCTGTCTCAAATCAGTGGGTGAGCATGGTGTATAGAGACAAAGTCATGGGTTAGAGTCCCAGCTCTGCCTTTTCCTGCCTGAGTGATCCTAGATAAGTCACCTAACCCCTGAGTCTGCTTCCTCATCTAGAAAATGGAGAAAATAACCCTGCTTACTTCAAAGGTTTATTATGAGAACCATGTAAGATGACATTTATGAAAGCACTTCTAAATCTCAAAATGTAAAATAATTATATTTTATTAGATGAGCATAGTTTTACCCCATCTAAGCTACTTTTAATAGTCTTAATAAACTACTCCTAGAGTAAAAATAGCCCCTTTTGTTGCACTTGTGCTCATGAGAGACAAGTACCCAGACTCACTACCCTTTAGAGCGACGGATTTGGTAACACATGCAGCCACATTTTTCACTTATTTAATAAACATCCTGATGTGGGGAACACTCACATGTACATGAAGCTAAGAAGCTTTCAATGGTCTGAGGGCCAAGAGAGCATCTTATGTGACTAGCTGCAAGTTTGCAAGATGACCTAAGTAGTGTGAAATTGGACAAGGTTTTGGATTTCATTTCCAGGTATTTCAGTCTGAATTTTTTCTAAGCAGCCTTTGGGGATGGGACAAATCAGATCAATTGATCTTTGGAGACCTAAAGAAATTAAATTAGTCTGGAGTCAGTTACTGCACTAAAGCATCTAGTAATTGAATTGCTCCTTGTAACTGACTGAAAACAGCCCTATTTGTAACAATATAGAGAGCTTTTTTTAATAAGAGATCTGAGAGAAAAACACATCTTTTTAGGACATGATGACAGAAATTGCACTTTTCTAACCTAATTGAATATGATGTTACAAATATGTGACCTTAATGATTTCAAGTTTCCTGTTCCAGATTTACAGCTACTGTGTGGGACACCCAAACAAAAATGCCTTTAGGATTGGATCTGTTTGCCTTATACCTCTAAACTCACAGTATTATTCTTTCTACATCTGCACAAGCTTTGAGGATACTCTAAAGGGCATTCTGGTTTTCTTGCTCTCATTTTATGAGGTTCCATTCAGATACCTGAATGTCTTACATACTTCATATGCAGCCTTCCCCCAGGGACAGCATCTCCCTCATTTATAAAAGGCAATTCATCTCATTACCAAAAGTATAAAGTGTTTTCATTAGATGCTTTGCACATATACCTACAATGGACAGCCAAGAAGCAAATCAAAAGCTCAAAGGGATTTCTTAATACAATCTAATTTATAGTTATTTAGTTCAGGGAAAGAATTATCTGCTGGTGCCATATAATAAATAACTTACAGACACTCTATCAGTTGGTTTTTCTTTTGTGGGGGAGGGAAGGGGCACTTTGTATAGTAAGTGAAGGCATGGTATTACTTCTGAGAAAGGAGAAATGACTGAAGATATTTAAATGTTCAAAATTAAGTTTCTTCTGTTAGGTTTTTTCATTTGTTTGTTTGCTTTGTTTTTTACAAATAGAGTTCATGCTTATTGCAGAAAAATACTGACAAGCAAGAAAAAGAGCATAAAAAAAGTAACAAGATCCCATTCACTCAGAGATAACCACTGGCAAAATCTTATTATATATTCTTCCAGATACTTTCCTATGCACATATGAACATTAACTTCCTTTGAAGTTTACCACACACACTATTTTTAATCATTTTCCCCTTAATATCAATAGGTATATGTCTGTAGTATACTTTTTAATGGCTGTCTAATTTTCCATTGTGTACAATAATTTGACCAATCCTATAATGTTAGTTACTTAGGTTTCCCACTCTTGGTTATTACAAACAGTGCCGGGAAGTAAAATGTGTATCTTTACACATATTATTCATTATTACTATAGGATAAATACTAACAAATAAAAATGCTGTGTAAAAGGACACACATTATTTTAACCATAATGTTATTTTTAATTGTTAAATTTTGGGGAAAATCTGATGTTCAACAATAGGAGAATGGTTTAATAAATTTTTATAGTCACGCAATGGAATTTTTTAAAATTGTGGTAAAATATGCATTTTGAACATTTTTAAGTGTATAATTCAGTGGCATTAAGTACACTCACAATGTTATACAACCATCACCATATCCATTTCCAGAATGTTTCCAACATCCCAAACAAAAAATCTGTACCCATTAAACAGTAACTCTCTACTCCTCCTCTCCACAGCCCCTGGTAATGTCTATTCTACTTTCTGTCTCAATGAATTTGTCTAGTTTAGGTACCTCATATAAATGGAAAGATATGCATGTTTTAAAGGCTTTTCATATACTGCCAAGTTTCCTTCAAGAAAGATTGTCCATGTCATGATCAAGAGTGTCCATTTCTTTGCACCCTTGTGAAATATGATCATCATCTTGTTATCTTTGCCAATTTGATAGGTAAAACTCTGTATTTCTCTTTTATAAACTGACCTATTTATGTCCTTCGCCCATTGTTTTTTTCTTTTGGATTGTTCATCTTTTCTCTTATTCATCTATAAAAGCTATTTTTATGTATTAATATTTTTATTGTTCATATATGTTGGGATTATTTTATCCATTTGAAATTAGCTTTTTACTTATGTTTTTGATAAATAGAATATTTCATCACCAAATGTATTGTTCTCTTTATGATTTCTATCTTAAAAAGATTCTCTAGTCCAAAAAAACATAAATAGGTAAATATTCAACTACAGATTTTCTATCATTTTATTGCTTTCTAGGTTTTTATTTAAATACTTAACTCATGCAGTATTGATTTTGTATAAAATATAAAATAGATGTCATTGTATATTTTTTATAAGTGGCCCCAAAACTATGTATTTACTAACATATTCCTTCCCACTTTAAAAAAATTTCCCCTTTATCATATACTAAATTCTTACTTATAGTTGCTTTTAGTCTCTTTATTGATCTGCCAGTATTGTATTGTTATAATTTTGGTAAATTGGTATAATATATAAATATTTGATGATAGGTAAATATCTGATATGACAAACTCCAGATCTTTTTTCTTGTCATTTTCAAATTTTCTTGACATTCTTTGACATTTATGCTTCCAGTCTCTGAAATTTTGTCCAGTCTTCCCAAAAAATGTCATTAGAATTTTGATTGGGCTTGTGTTGAATTTATATAATAATTTGGGGGAGAAAAATGATATCTTTACAGTATTGAGACTTCTAGGAGTATGTCATATGTTTGTCTTTTTACTGAAACCTCTTCTTATGTTCTTTAGAAGTTTTGGTATTTTCAAGTTTATAAGTCCTACACAGTTTCTTAGGCACATAGCTACACTGTCCAGTTCAATAGCCACTGGCCACAGATGGCTAGTGAGGACTTGAAATGTGGCTATTCCATATTAAGAAATACCATAGGCACCAAAAAACAAAACAAAACAAAAACAAAAAACCAAACAACAAAAAAACCAAACACTGATTTTTAGGGTTTAGTATGAAAAAAAGACTGAAAGTATCTCAACAATAGTTTTAGGATATTGATTACATGTTGAAATAATATTTTGGAGACATACTGGGTTAAATAAAATACTAAAATTAATTTCACTTTTTAAAAATGTGACTAGACTATTAAAAATTACATATGTGGCTCACGTTACCTTTCTTTTGTCTAGAATGTACTAGAAGGTTTTTTTTTTTTTTTTGGTGAGAGAGGGCTTGCTTTTGAAAATAGAATTTTTAATTAGAAATCTGTCTAGTCTGTAAAAAGCTATTGATTCCTATATGTCTTTGGCATCCTGCCATTTTGCTGAACTTAAAAAAATTAGTTTTAACAATTTTTCCTTTTAGTCTCTTGAGTTAACCACTTAGATTTCCATATCATTTGCAAAAATGATCATTTTATTGTTTTCTTTCTAGGATTTATGCCTTTAACAATGTCTTTTTCTTGTTTTATTACACTAACTAAAATTTCCGGAATACTATTAAAAAGTGATGATAGTTAGCATTTTTCTCTTGTTCTTGACTTATTTAGTAATGCCTCGTGTTTTATCATTATATATGGTTTTCATTGGCTGTTGGTTTCAGATTGATATGCTTTATCATATTGAGGTATGCCTAAATTAAGAATTTTTTGCTATCCTGAATGTTAACTGAATTTATATTAAATGCTCTTTTAACATCCACTGAGACAATTTTAATTATTTTTCTACTTTTAAATAACAATATGATTAATTCTAGTCATACTATGTTGAGCCATCCTTGTATTTCTGGAATATATCCTATCTGGATTTTATCTGTTTTTCTTGTAATATATTGCTGGATTTAACTTACTCATATTTTATTTAAGACTTTTTGTATCAGTCTTCATAACAGAGATATACTTTGTTTCTTCATTCCTTCTCTGTCAGTTTTTGGTATCAGGTTTCTACTAGTTTGTTTGAATAAACTGAAATATCTTCCTTCTTTTCATTGTTTGATCAGTTTAAATCCAAAGAAGTGATACTTTACAGTCTTGCCCATAAATTCATCTGGGTGCACTATTCTTTTGAGGAATACTTCTTTAACTACTTTGTTTGTTCCATAATTTATCAAATGATCATTTACTTCTATCCCATTTAATGCCTGTCTTGAGTTCTACTTTGTCTCATCTTATATTGGTATACCTTAACATTTTTTACTTTTATTTGCCTTTCAATTTTTAAAAATCTTTGTCCCTACGGCAATAGACCCCTCTTTCTCTTGCGTAATCAAACAAATATCTTGACATTTCTTTCCTTAAGTAAAAAACAACCTTCTCTTGATGCCATGTGTCTCTTTAGTTACTGATTTTCCCAGTTTTCTACTCCTTCTTATAGTAAAGCTCCTTAAAAAGAGTTGTGTGTATTCTCTTCTCAGTTCCTCTCTTCCCTTCGTCTCTTCTACCCTGTCATTTAGAGTTTCACCTGCACTACCCCACCAGTCCTCCTCTGTCCAGGTCACCAGTGAACTCCCCATTGCTAACCACAATGGTCAATTCTCAGTCCTATCTTACTTCACCTCTTACCAGGGTTTGACATTTATTCTCTCCCTTTTTCCTCTTTGCTTCCAAGATCTCTCACAATCTCTGGTTTTTATTCTACTCCATTGGCCATTCTTTCTCCATCTCCTTGTTGGTTCTTCCCCTTGTCCTCCATCTGTAAACAGTAATGTGTTCCAGGCCTTAGTTCTCGGACCTCTTCTCTTCTCAGTTGGCATCCCCTTCCTGGGTGATATCACCAGTTTCATGCCTTTAAATGCCATTATATGCTGACTACTATCAAATTTACATCTCTGGTTCTGGCCTCTCTAGAGTCAAAGCTCTGGCTGGCTATTTCTTTTACTTTTCCGTCTCTGCTAAGGGTACCTCACATCTATAACAGGACGCCCAACCACACTCTTCTACACCTGCTCTCCTCTTACAGTTCCCTTCTCAGCTTCATCCCTCCCGTTGCTCCAGCCAAAAGATTGGGTGTCACCCTTGCTGGCCCCTCTTTCTCTTTCCACATGCAGGCAACTAATCATTCTAACTATATCCAGAGGAGTCCAACTGCTTCTTACCATTCCCACTGCTACCACTCTTATCTAGGACAATATCATCTCTCTCCTGAATTATTACATTAATTTTCTAATTGATCTTTCTACTCCCACTCTTACTGTTCTTAAGTCCATTTTCAGTTCACCAATCAGAATGATCTTATCAAAGAAAGGAAGTCAGATCACATCACTCTTGCTCAGAGTGACTTATCTTCCCATTCACAGTAAAATCCAAAGTCCAGACAAGGCCTGAAAGGTCCCATAGAATCTGATTCCAGCCCTCCCAGTTATCTCTCTGAACTCACCTACCTTTGTCTTGCTCACTTTCCTTTGAACATGCCCAGGCCCATCTTAGCCCCAGTTAGGGCCTTTATACTTACTTACCCTCTGCCTAGATTATGCAGCCCCCAGTATCTGATAGGTCCAATGCCTTGTCTTTTGCTTCCTACTATATCCCCAGAACCTAGAATAGTGCCTGGTACATAGTAAACACTCAAATATTTGTTGAGTAAATAATGCTGTGTCTTCAGACCTACTAGAGAATGGACTTGAGGATATGGGGAGGGGGAGGGGTGAGATGTGACAGGGTGAGAGAGTGTCATGGACATATATACACTACCAAATGTAAAATAGCTAGCTAGTGGGAAGCAGCCACATAGCACAGGGAGATCAGCTCGGTGCTTTGTGACCACCTAGAGGGGTGGGATAGGGAGGGTGGGAGGGAGGGAGATGCAAGAGGGAAGAGATATGGGAACATATGTATATGTATAACTGATTCACTTTGTTATAAAGCAGAAAGTAACACACACACACAAAAAAAAATAATGCTGTGTCTTTAAAAATGTCATACAGAGTATGTGTATTTTTAAAAATTTGTCTGAAGGTCTTTGTGTTTTAGTCGAAAAATTTAATCTGTCTCCAAGTATTATAACCACTGATATGTTTGGTATTGTTTCTAACTATTTCTGCTCTCTGTTTAATTCAGCTATTTGTTTTGCCCCTTATTTTCTCTTCCTGTCTTTTGTTAAATTTATCAAGTCCCGGCACCACCCCCCACCCCACCCCACTTTTATTACAGTTAACATTCCACAGCCACCACGTGTCAGCCAGTGAGCTATGCAGTTGACACATTTTATTTCAGCTACACTTCAAAATAATTCTATAATAAAGAATGATTATCATCCCTATAATTCTATAATAAAGAATGACTATCATCCCTATTAAGCTGAAGCTTAAAGAGATTAATACTTCATTCAAATTCACATATGGCAATTTGTGACAGCTGAGCCTCACACCCAGGTTAGTTTGTCTGAAACCAAAGTCCTTTCTCTAATGTTCATTATATTTCTTTTTAATATAATTATGCTTTTAAATTCTGAAAGACATAATTGTAAAATTGATATTTCTCTTATTGTTAGGAATGAAACTATACATTTTCTTTTCTTGTAAAATAGGAGATATTTAGTATGTGATTTTTTCCTTGTACTGCCCCTCCCTCAACCTATAGTTTTGGTTTAAAAAATCTGGGATTTAAAATCCAGCTTTTTATTCATGTATCTTCTTTATCTTCTTTTTCAATTCTTTTTCTTAATGTTAATGTAAGGATCACAAATACATCAACCACAATCATTTAAATTTAATTCTAGTCATACTCATTTCATTGTTTAATGCTCATTTCTTCTGTTATACTCTGATTACTGGAATTGTGTTCTGACTTTATTCTCAGTTGTTGATAAATGTTGAGTAATTGGTTGAGGAAGGATATATGGGTGACCCTCTTTATCAGTTCATACATATCTGAGAGGATCTGTTGCCATTATTATAACCTGACTAGCATCACTGTCTTTCTCCTCAGAACTCTTTCAACCTTCCTTTGTCATCTAGTTTTTAAATACTGTAGATAGAGTAAAAGCTGATGCTCAACTCACTGTTTTTCCTTTGTTGGAAAATTACCTTTTTTTCCTATCTGATAAAAATGCTTTTAGAAAGTTTCCTTTGAAATTCAGAAATTGTACCAGTATTTGTTCAGTTGTAAATTTTTTTCATTCGTATTCACAATATAACTGAGCGCTTCCAGTTGAAAACTCAAGTCGTTACTCATCTCAGGAAAATTTTCTTCTTGTTCTTTTTTTTTTCTCCTCTTCCTCATTCTTTTTGCTTCTAATTGTTCTGCTCTATTCAGACCTACTAAAATTCCTATTATATAAATGTTACAACTCCTGAATCTATTCCCTATTTCTTTCATCTTTTGTTTAATAATTTTTACTTCTTTAACTGTTTACTCTGATATTGGAAGAATTTCCTATATGACTCTTCTAATTTGTTGATGCTGTTTTCTACAGCATCCGGTATGCTGTTTGCTGTCCTTATTGAGTTCTTTTAAAATGTGGTAATTATTATTTTGTCACTTTCAAGTATCCTTTTACATTTCCAGATTGTTTCCTTTTCATGCCTGCTAGTCCCTGCTTTATTAGTGTCGGGTCTTCTTAAATCTCACTAAAAACTTGAAACTACAAATTAGAGACTTAAAATATTTGTTTCTTGGAACAAGTCTGTTTCAAAAGAGAACACTTGTTCTGTTTTTAAAAATTAGTTTTCTTCTTTTGAATTGCTGAGTGTTTTGTAATTCCAATTTCCTTTCTCTAGCTCATGTATAGAATGGGATGTCTGTTTGTTTAGCGTTAGGAGCTGAGATTAATTGTGAATAAAATCATGTGGCTCTTTGTTTAATCTTGCAGGTGCAGACTGAAGAAGGGGTAATAATTTAAACTTACTGTGAGGGTGCCAATTTGGAAATAAAATTATTCTGTTTGGGTTAGGAAGTTGTTGCAGGTAGGTGGAGATAGCCTTGGAAAAGGGAGTTTTAACTTTGCATTGATTATATTACCCTGTCTGCCTCAGCAGCTGGAAATCAGCTGTTCCCTCTCCATGCCCAGCAAAGCAACCTCATGGCCCTCCTCCAGAGCCGGTGGTGGTCATTAGCCCCACACCCTTCAGTGTACCAAGACCACAGTGTGCTAGCTGAGAGCGTGCTGCTGTGGGATCCCTTCCTCATGGCCTCCAGCAGTGTAAGAATCTGCTTCTCATCAACTGCTCAAAGATCTGCCTTTATCATTAATCTCTGCTGCTCCAAGGTGGGGTTTAGGTGAAGCTCTGACAGAGGGCTTTTCGTTTCTTCCCCATCCCCCCAAGTAGCTTTCCTCCCTGTACAGCGATGAACTGCACGCTGTTTGATGCTTCCCTCACTCCTTTCCTGTGGCTAAAATGTCAGACTATGCAGTTGGCACTCTCCCTTCACACTGAGAGTCTCTATAAAATATGTTTAAAACTCCCTGGGACTGAACAAAACTTTCAAACACATGAAATTTGGACACAAGCCCAGAGGGAATCAGGCCTTCTTGCTCAGAGCTCAAACACTATTAGTTTAGATGAAGAAGAAAACTTCAGGAAACAAAGTTGCAAATCTGCTACTCTGGAAATTTATAGTTTTATCTGCATTAAGCCATGGAGCAGCAAGCATTTTGGCAGGTTTGCTAAAGAGGTTCACAGTTTATGGATAATTCCTAGGTCTTAAATAATGACTTCTGGTGCTAGAAAAAAAGCAGTGTTGGTTCTAACATAGCTCTAAGCTGGCTTGTGGAGTTTCTGAGGCAGTAAGGTTTTCATGAAGAGCAGTGTGGGGTGAGTGGGGCCCACCTCTAATCAGGTAAATAGCTTGGAGCAGGGTTGGCAAACCCTGCTGTCTGCCACCTGTTTGGTATAGCCCACAAGCGAAGAATGGTCTTCACATTTTAAATGGTTGAAAAAATTATAAAAATAACATTTTGTGACATGCAAAAATAATATAAAATTAAAATTTATTGTCTATAAAGTTTTATTGCAGGACAGTCACGTTTTTCAGTTTATGTATTGTATGTGGCTGCTTTCATGCTACAGTGACAGAGCTGAGTATATCTGACAGAGATCCTAAGGCCTGCAAAGCTTAAGCTATTTTCTACCAGGCCTTTACAGAGTAAGTTTGCTGATCACAGGCTTAGAGCTTTAAGGGGCTGTGGAAATGTTGGCAGCAAGGAAAACTCCTACCCAGAAATTTTACCTCCTTAGGATGGTATTTAAAATGAAGAAACTCAGAATTTCATTTTGAGGCCCATATGGTGATGCTAATTGACAAAGCTGGTGAGATCTGACCTCTGCCAACACCTTATCCTTCCTCTCTTTACAATGGTAGTTTTTGAGACATGCCTTAGGGTCATTTTAGCACCTGTAGTTCAAGCCAGAAGAAAGATGACAGAGTAGGATGACAGAGTAATAACTTCAGAGATGCATACTTTTTAAGATTCTCTATAAATTTCAATTATCTATGTTATTTTTATCCATCGTCTAATCTTGTGCCTCAACTATAATGAATAACTGAAAAATAGGTTGTAATTTCTTTTCCTCTTTCAGAGAAAACTTGCAGGGCCTTTAGAGAACTGTATAAAAGGCATTTGGGAAAGCTGGTGTTAGAAAGACTCCTAAAACATCATCCAGTTTATTGTTAAGGAATTAGAAAATACTTTTACTAATATTTCCCAAATTTGCATTTTAAAATGGAAAAATGTGATATTTAAAATGTGTAAGAATCCAGTACTCAAACTTTAAATAAGTCAAATGTGAGCCTCCACTTCTCAGAATCCCCCTCCCTAGAGATAGTCTCTGTCCTCAGTTTGAAGGATATGTGTGTGCACACTCACATGTACTTTAAAGGTAAAATCCTACTTGAGTTCATACTAATACTTTCTATTTCAATTCAGGATGATAGTTTTTACTTAACCTCTCTGACCTTTTATCTGTACTTCTTTTCTCTCATGCTGAGCCTCTAGTTCTCAGTAACACCAGGAATGATAGAATATTCTGTCATTGCTCCTTTGCTTTATCTCACAGCATAGAGAAAGAAGCATAGCAATCTCAGAATATGTATGTCAGCATATCTCCAACAATGTGCCAACTAAAAATAGTTAAAAATCTTTTTGTGGTTCTTTTTGTCCTTAGTGTAGATTCTGTTGATACTAGAGTGTTGTGTTTTTTTTAAGTTTTGTTTTGTTTTTTGGTCATACCACCAACCTAATGATACACATTTAGGTTCATTTGTTTTATTGTATTTTTTATTTTTTGGAATTTAAAAAAGTATAATTTTCTTATATGGTTATTTAATACATGATTTACATGGTTTCAAGACAAATCTACAGAACATGGCTTATTCAAAGGCGGTCAAAATTCTATATCTCCTCCATCCTATTTCTTCCCTCTCCTATCGGTAACTATTAAAAAGAAAAAGCATTGTTTATCCTTCCATTATGTTTTTTCATATAAGCAGATACATGTTTATATATGCTTCTTTTTCTTAAATTTTAACATTCTATACATTTTCACCTTGTTTTTTATGTAACAATGTACATTAGTATTATATTACATATATGTATATCTGTAAGTATATAATATACATGTAATGTATATAGTAATATGTTTGGGCTCAGGTGTGTCATATTGTTTTGTTATATTTAAATAGATATACAAGTATTTTATATAAATAATCTTTTACTATGTGGTCTATTTTATTAGCAACCTTTTTTTTTATACTTTTTTTTGGGTAACTAGCAAGATTCATACTCTTGTTCTGTTTTCCTTTACACTAATATCTGTTAAGAACTCCTACTCTCCCTCTTCCTAATTTTCTTTAAGTCCCCTCCTAGAAGCAATATTGAAATTAACTAGTAACTTCTTTTTTTCTTCCCCCCTACTTTCCCTCTTTTTCAGCATCTGATTTGAAGTAACATCCTTTTAATCCCAGTTAATAAACATATATAATCAACAACTTTATTCTACTTATCATGTTCTTTCCCCATTCTTCCCCCCATTTTTGAGAACTGTTTCTCATCTACCTTGTCAGAGAACAGTCATTACATACTACATCCTTTCTTATAACCATAGTTTAGTCTTAGTTCTATAAGTAAATATGTATTTAATGCCCCTGATGCATCTTATGTCAGTGTCTCTCCAGTGTTTTGGTTGTCTGAAGTTCATTTTCTACTTGGTTCCTCAAGAAAGGCTATAGTGGGACCAAAATTCCTTGTCTTTTGCATGAACGTGACAGTCTGTGGCCTTCATTTGTGAAAGTCAGTTTGACTTGGTATACACAATCCTTGCATCACATTTTCCTTCCTGCCATATTTTAGATATGTTGTTACTTCACTGTCTCCGGGAATAAACTATGGCTGTCAAACTCTGATGACAATCTAATATTCTTTCCCATGTAAGTGACAGCCTGTTTTCTGGAATGATCAAAAGATTTCGTTCTTTTTCTTTTGTTCTTATTGTCCTTGATCAAAGGGCAGAAGGGGATGCCCAGTTCCCAGAGGATTATCTGGACATGTTGCCTTCTTATTTCTTTCACTCATAGATGATGTGAAGGGACAGAAAGAAGGTGGCATCAGTCTTCTGAAACATTATTCATTTGTTCCTCTTGTACCTCATGCTTCCTTAGAATGAGGAGTCCTTGGAGTACAATCCAAGACCCTCCCTACACTAACTTCTAGTGAGCTTGCCAATGGAATAAATTTTAAATTGTCAGAAGCTCTGCTGATGACCTTAGAGGCAGAGAAGAGGAAATTCATGGTGAAATGAAATGTAAGGATTATGTGGATTTTCCTTCTCTACATCATGGGTCCCATCCAGACAGCTGGCACTTGCATCATGTTGGTGGACTCAGTGGGAAGCTGAATGGATGTCCTGCTCAGTGCTCTCTCCAGATGTCCTATAGTAGAGACATTTCTTTAAAAACTCCTCCTCTACCTTTGAATTTTGGACATATTAGTCACTTTTTTTCTTAAAGTGTGGTCCAGAATAAGACTTTCTGCAGTATACTTTTGTGTACTTAGTTCATCTCTCCTCCTCATCTTCACCTTCCCCTGTTTAGGATACCTGTTGGTATCTGGGCTTTCTTCTAAGCATTCTGGCTAGCTTTGGAAAAAAGAAAATTCTGACATTCAGGGCTCCTGAATAAGTCATGCATGTCATGAACTGATTAGTCCAACCTAATAGTTGTTACCCAAATAGCTGACAACATAAGTTCACATATCACTCTTATATTCTATCTTTAGAAGAAAACCAGTATAACTGATTTATGCAAAGCAGAGGAATATATATATGGGGGGGGAGCATTGTATTGCCTGAGAAAATAAATGGATTAAACTTCAGCCTAGTGAATAGTGAAATGGTTATGGCTCATAACTTAGTTTGCTAATTCCCTTAATCTTTCATAAATACAACTATACTTGAGTATTATGGAGACTCTTACAAAGTAGATTATGCAGTGTCTGTAATAAAGTAAAAGTGAAACATAATTTCAATGAAGTCAGCTAAAAAAAACAAACAAAAAACCCTGGATGTTAAAGGCAGCCACCACATGAGAGGCAGGCTATTCGAAAGTAAAAATACTAAAGAAAGCAAATGGGAAAAGCTAGTAACAATGGTCTCTGCTTTATTTATTTTAAGGCTGGAGTGATTTGGGGAGCCAACCAGTTTCTCTGTCATTATACCAATGAGGCAAGTAGGGCCCAGAGAGTGATCTGCCAGATCACACAATTAATAGAAGATTTGGGGTTAGAACTCAGGGTTCTTTGCAACTAGTACTGGACTTTTTCAAAATGGCTCTTTTTAATTTTTACTTCTGTTTATATATTGATAGACTCATAAATTGTTAGAGCCATAATGGATCTTAGAGATCATCTAATCCAGCCCACCATTTCCCTACCACACCCTCATTTTATAGGAGAAAGCAAAGCCCAGACACAGATAAGGAATCTGATCGCACAGCTTCTTAGTAAAGAAACATCTTTTTATCATCTCCAGTGAAGACAGAGTTAGTATAAAAGACTGTATGCATAAAATGAAAGTTATTTTGTTTGGCAACCAGATTAAAGTCTGCTTTTAAATACAATCTATTAATTTAATAAATTAAAATAGTCTGGTGACAACAACCACAGAAAGGAAGGGATGACTTTCAACAGAACTAAATTTTTTTTTTCAAATTATATAAGTAGTTACCACAAGATTCTTTTAACTAGCAAGCTATGTTCCTGCATTTAAAACGTTACTCATTTATTCACAGCTTCTAAGAGGACACATTTATATTACAAAACAGTGTCAAACAAATCAGCGGGTTTGATAGAGTAGCAGAGTTATTCACAATTGACTTACGGTCATAATTTGTCCTCCTTTTTTTCTTGCTTGTTTCTTTCTTTCTATCTGTGTCTAAAGGATATTTGTTCCCTGCCTCACAATTTACTAAAGTTTATTTTTAGAGGCTGAATAATCTGTACTTTGCATGAGACCTTTGTTCTAGTCACAACAGTTAGACTTAAGAAACTAGTTTTTTTTTTTCCCACAGTGGTACAGTTTACTTATTTAAGTTGCTAATAATGATATAAAACCAGAAATGTGTATTACTATTGAAAAGAAAAATTAGTAGGATTAAGTCACATAAATAAAAATAAGCTAAAATCTAAAAGCTTTTAAAAAGATTATTTTGTTTTTCCAAAATGTATTGCATAATATATTTCTGTTCTCAAATTAAAATTAATGATTTATAATACATCTCCAATTGTATTATCTAAAGTTTTCATTTATTAAGTACTTTGTGGAAGCAACAAATATTGATATATTGTCTTCCAGTAATTTATAACATTATCTGCATAAATCTTTAGAAAAATTTTGTGACAAGGAGTTGTTTATAAAGGCCTAGTAAGATACGATGTAAACATGAGCAAACTGATGAGCAAGGACAACTTTAAATATTTTGTTTCCTGTAAATTAGATTTGATTTTAATGGATCTGACATTTTCTCCCTGAATGCAGCTTTTTACCAGGTCTGTATCTAGAAAGAAAGTTAGAATGTAAATCGAAATAATATTTACTTTTTATTTAATTTTCTCTCTGACATGTATATTGTAGGATGGTTTAAATGAAGCATAGCAAGTTATAGCAACTGGAAGTCTCAATTTCATCTAAAATGATTATGATTATGTAACCAGCTTTAGGAACACATGATTTTGATACTCAATAACAGTGATTTAATTTTGTTACCTATAAACATTTATTGAGCACTTATTATATGCCAAGTACAAATATAAACTCTCTATGTGTATTTAACTCATTAAATCTTAATAATAACCCTAAGAGCTAGGTCATATTAATATCCCTCATTTTGCAGATGAGAAAACTGAGGCAAAGAGTAGTGAAGTAATTTGACCAAAGGCACACAACTGGCAAGTGGCAGGGCTAGGATTCGAGCTAAGCAGGTTCCAGTAACCACTACACTAGGGCAGTGGTTCTCCGAGTGTGGCCTCCATGTCAGTAGCATCAGCGTTACCTGGAAACACGCTGGAAATAATATTCTCGAGCCATACTTCAGACTTACTAAATTAGAAACTCTAGGGTGGGGTCCAAAAATCTGTGTTTTGACCAGCCCTCCAGGTAATTCTGATGAACACTTAGTCTGTTGGGCTGCTATAACAAAAATGCCATAGACTGTGAGTAGCTTAAACAACAGACATTTATTTCTCACAGTTTTGGAAGCTGGCGAGTCTAAGATCAAGGTGCTGGCAGATTCAGTTTTTGGTGAGGACCTGCTTGTGGTTCATAGACAGCTATCTTCTCACTGTGTCCTCACATGGCTGAAGAACAGAAAGCTACAGCAAGCTCTCCTTTCTCTTCTTATAAGGGTACTAATCCCATTTATGAGGGCTCCACACTTAAGACCTAACAGTCTACCAAAGGCCCCACATCCTAAAATCATCACATTGGGGATTAAGATTTCAACATGAATTTGGGGGACACAAACACTCAGTCTATAATACACTAAAGTTTGAGAACCACTGCCTAGATAAAGCAAGCATTGTTCTCTCCCTTGTTCAAAGGCCAACAGTGTAGTGGTAATGGTGGTCATGCAAACACATGATTGCCATCCATCTAGTAAGTGCATTTAAAGAGGAATATATTGGGTAAAGCGATGGTGCAAAGGAGAATGTGAAGGAAAAGGGTTTTGCTTTTTTGAGCATTAAGAAATTTGTACTCTAGTTTCAGAGATACAGGAAGGGTAATCAGTTCAATACTGGTAGAGTATGTTGGTTTTGCTTATCTAGAGTTTGAACAAATAGTTCAGATGACTTCCAATAGTTCTGAACATTTTTGCAGAATCAACATAATCATTGCAGCTACCCTGTATCTTGCCCACCTTCTGGCTATGATTGTGTCTCTCACATGTATATTAGTCTTGGAATTGATAGTTACACATTAGTCAGAAGAGATCTCTTAAAGATACCTAATGATGTACGCTTTTTGCCTAGAAAAATAATTTAGTGTTAGATATTAGAAAGGCCAACCTTCAATAATGGTACCCATTTTACTTATCTATTAAAATCCAAAGTAACTATTGTCTCTTGCTTTGGGATATAACAGAACTGAGCATTACAAGATACTGTCCTAGCTTGTAATACCTAAGTCACTTAACCCATTAGGTGAGTCATCCCTTATTTTTCAGAACACAGTATTCCAGAAATCCTCACAGTAGTCTTCCAGGCTAAATAAATTCTTTGCACTTTTCATTCTGCTGGAAACAGGGATTAGACATAAAGTAAACAACATGAGCTGTCTATTCTTTGTAACATCTTCGAAGAGACGGCCCTGATTTGCACCACTGTTTTCAATCACTTAAAAGGCAATAATTTAATTATGCCATCCTTTATATAAGAACTGCCATTGCTTTCAGTTCCCTTCCAGGCCTGACAAAAATAAATCACTTCAATAAATCCCTTTTTTCTCCCTCTTAGAGACAAGAATAAGTAATGATACCAGTGATCTTCCAAGGACAAAATAAATATAATGTACTTTGTATAGAAAAGCAAAATATTTCACAAGGCAGTGATTCATTGTGTTAAACAATTTTTCTTGTGTATATGTGAAAAATGTTTAAATGATTTTATATAAGGGCATTTTTAGAGAGGCAGATACTACACTCTGCTTTTGAACTTAAATGCTTGGATAGAGCAGTCTACGTGCCTAGGATGGGCAACAGAATACACCTTAGCAATACACCAGCCATAATTTCAGCCCATTGATGGTCATTCCTTTATGACTTTACAAAGAGAAAATATTTTCTAGGGTATCTGAAACAAGTTCTTTCCTCATGTGAAAATGACCACCTAATTCTTTTCTAAGTTCATTTTAAATATTAACAGTATGACACATGGCTTAGACTGAAAGGACATCAGCTTGAATGTATGCTATAGTTGTCATTTTATTAAGGGTTACTCGTCTCAATTGATGCTTTTCTTAATGACCCAAGTTACCCAAAAAGACAGGCATGCTCTAATATTACAGTGAATTAAGTCCTTGAGTAAGTGACTCAGCTGTTAAGGCTACAGGGGTCCAACATTACCAGAGTGTGGGCATATAAAGCTTAAAATATATGGCAGTTGGCAAATTGATTAGTTAGGGTCCATGTCATGCCAAGTTACCCTTTCTGTTAATTTCTGCATTTACTGGTGCCTCTTAGTAAATGATAAAATATTTTCATGTCAACAAGTCCAACTCAAGGGATTCAACAAGTTCACGGGATCTTTAAAAATAGGTTACACTTTTAAACAGGTGATATGGACTCATTAAAGCTTAATGTTATAGTTTATGATAGGTATAATTTTATAATAGAACTGCAAATAACGTACTTTTCAAGTTTTCTGCTGACTTTTACATTCAATCACTGAGAAAAATCCTCCTGTTTGGATCACGTTATTCTGAATTAGGATTATTCATATGGGTGAAATAAATTGGAAAAAATATAATCTAAAAGAATAGAATTTTTACCTGCTTTAGATATACTTTTATAGGGCACTAATATTTACTGAGTACCTCCTATGTGCCAGACACTTTGAGCAATTCCAATGCCTTATCTCATTTAATTCTCATAGTTATAGTTCTTATCACTATTATTTGCTTTACTTTTATTTTTCCATAGCACTATCATCATCATCTAATATGCTACACATTTTTCTACATATTTTTCTTATCATCTTTCTCCCTCTCCCCCAGCCCTCTCTCCCATTAGGCGGGGATTTTTACGTTTTGCTTACTGCTGTCTCCATAATTCCTAGAATAGTGCCTTGTTCATAAAAGGTGCTAAATAATTTTTGGGGGGATGAATGAATGACTTCCCAATTTACAGATGAAGAGAGGTTAAGGAAGTAACAAAACTAGAATGTGAAAATGGTTTTAGGTGGTCCATAAACTCATCTATCCATTCATCCATTTGATGAGTGACTTTAAAGCCCATGAAATTTCCCATATACCACATTGCCTCCAATGCATTTACTATATTGATATAAAAATCAGCATGATAATGAGTTTTATCAATTCATTATAAGTTCCCCAAGTATCAGCGTTAGACCAGCAGTTCTTCTCTTTTTGTCCATTGGTACGTTACCATTTCTTATGATAGTTTATGATTTGTAATTAATTTTGAATAAACATGTCCAAAGTTCAAATGGTACAGAGGCATATATGGAGAAAAGTATCCATCACACACCTTCTCCTCCACTAGAACCACCTGGGGAGATTTAACAATTACTGAAGCCTGTGTCCCACCCCATAGATTGCGATTTACTTGATCTGTGGGTATGACCTGGTTTTGGAATTTTTAGAAGAGCCTCAGGACAGACTTTGCTTCAGGTAAAGGTAAAGCAACAAGGACCAAATATAACCTCTTGCCTTAAATAACTAAGAAACACACAAAATATATGAAACAATGCTTTTTTAAATGATACTGGACACAAGGCAACAAAAGACAGTAATCCCTGAAAGATGGGAAACAAATGAGGTGAGCCCTATGATGGACCCAGCTTAGAGTCTGAGAGAGTATCTAGGCCATGGCACAGGGAGGGAGAATACAGGCTGAGCCTGGCAGACTCCCTGAGTTGAGCAGTCAGAGCTGAGAGTTCAATGAGAGCAAACAGTGAGAATCCACAGGACAGACCACAGGAGAAGAGAATACCAAAGTCCTACAGGGGGTCCCTCTTGAGTGTTCAGCTGGGAGCTGACTAGCACATGTGTGAGGAAACTACCAGAGGTTGGGGGGAGGGGAGCACCTGAAAAGATTGGCGGAAACAGTACCTAGCGTCCATACAGGGATAAAAATAATGCCTGTTCTAACTAGATGGACTGGAAAATCTTGCAATTTGCAGGGCATTTGATAGAATACTCAGAAGGGTTTTGCTTTAATAGTGAGAAAAAAATTAGTCCTAGACTAAACAGTATTCCAGTTCTACCTAACATATCTTGAAAGCAAGACCTCAAACGATCACTTATTTCCAAATAACTTAACTATATCCTAGAACAAAGCTCAAGAATATTTATAAGAATATCAGAAATATCCAGCAACCACCAAGATAAAATTCACGTCTGACATCCAATTAAAAATTACCAGAAATACAAAGAAGTAGAAAAATATAACCCATAAATTAACCAATTGAAAATAACCCAGAACTGACACAAATATTACAATTAGCAGACAAGGACATTGAAACAGTTATTATAACTGTATTCCAAATAGCCAAAAATTAAGTAGAGACACGGAAGAGGCCCAAGTGATCCAAATCAAAATTCTATTATGGTTTATCACAGGATATTGAATCTAGTTCCCTGTGCTATACATTAGGACCTTGCTGTCAGAATTCTAAAGATGAAAACTATAATGTATAAAATGAAAGATACACTGGATGGGACTAATGGCAGATTAGATGTTGCAGATGAAATGTTAGAGAACTTTAAGACACAGCAATAGAAACTATCCAAAATAAAACAGAGCAAAGAGAAATTTTAAAAAATGAAGAGTATCAGTGAGTTGTGGGGAAACTTTATACAGTCTAATATATGTGTAACTGGAGAATTGGAGCCCCTAAAAGGTGGATGGGGAGATGAAGGAAGAATTATATTTGAAGAAATAATGTTCATAAATTTTCCAAATTTAATGACAACTAAAAACACACAATTCAAAGAGGGCCAACAAACCCAAGCTCAAGAAGCATTAAGAAATAACACCAAGGCACATCATAATCAAATTGCTCAAAACCAGTGTAGAAAATATTGAAAGCAACCAGGGAATTAAAGACATAGTACATAAGATAAGGATGACAGCAGGTTTCTAGTCAGAAACAAAGTAAATGAGGAGACAGTGGAGCAACATTTCTAAAAGTACAGAAAGAAAAAAGTCTGCTCACCTAGAAATTTATACCCAGCAAAAATGTTAAAAAAAAAAAAAAAAAAAGCAAAATGAAGACTTTTTTCAGACACAAAATTGCACTACAGATATGTTAAAGGAAGTCCTTCAGGTAGAAGGAGAATTATATCAGATGTCAACCTAGATCTACTCAAAGGAATGAAGGACAGTGGGAATGGTAACTACAAGAATAAGTAGATCAATCTTTTTCATATTATTCAAATCTTTTAAAACATAATTAACTGTTTAGACAAAAAAATAACAGTGTAGTGTGGGGTTTCTGTAAAAGTAAAATGTTTGACAAGAATGGTACAAAGGTTAGAAGAGAGAAATAAAAGTAATGTTATTGTGAGTCTTAAAGTGGTAACTATCACTTGCCAAGCAGATTGTGATGTGTTAAAGATATTTACTGTGAACACTAAATCAACCACTAAAAAACCAAAAGTTATAAATAATAAACAAACCAACAAAGGAGATGAAATGGAATTATAAAATATAACCTAAAAGAAGGCAAAAAGAGGAAGATTTTTTTTGACAAAGATGCAGTGGTAATTCAGTGGAGACAGGGTCATCTTTTCAACTAATAGTGCTGGAATAGTTGGCTATCAATAAGCAAAAAATGAACACCATCCATACCTCATGCTTATACAAAATCAACTCAAGGCAAATTATATATCATTATGTGAAACCTAAAACTATAAGAACTTCTAGAAAAGAAAATTAAGAGAAACTTTTATGGTCTTGGTTTAGGCAAAGATTCTGGGATAGTATAGCAAAAGCATCCATAAAATTGCAAACAATAAATTGGACTTCATAAAAATTAAAAACTTCTGCTGTTTTAAAGACACTGTTAAAGATGAAAAGACAAGCCACAGCCTGGGAGAAAATATTTGCAAGTCATACATCCTGTTAGGACAAGCATCCCGAATATATAAAGAAATCTCAAAACTCAATAATAAGGAAACAACCTAATTTTTAAAATGAACAAAATATTTGAACAGTTTTACCAAAGTTGATATATAGAAGCAAATAAGCACATAAAAAGATGTGCAACATCTTAGTCATTACGGAAACGCAAATTAAAACTATGATGACATACTAGTACACATGTATTAGAATAGCTAAAATTAAAAAGATTGATCACACCAAGTGTTGGTGAGAATGTGGAGGAATGGAACTCTCATACACTGCCGAGCGGGAATACTAAAATAAATGATACAACTGCTTTGGAAAATAGGTTGGCAGTTTCTTAAAAAATTACACATATACCGACCATACAATCCAGCCATTCCACTCCTAGGCATTTTCCCCAAAGAACGGAAATCATATGTATATTTAAAAATATACATTAATATATGCAGCAGCGGCATGTGTAACAGTTAAAAACTAGAAACAACGCAAATGTCCATCAGCAGATAAACAGACAGACTATAGTACGTCCATACAATAGAATGCTACTCAGAATAAGAAAGAATGAACTATTGATATGTGAATCTCAAAGTAATTTAGCCAGATAAAAAGATACACATAAGGTACGATTTCATTTTAAAAAAATTTTAGAAGACACAAACTAATGGGTAGGAACAGAAATCATACTAGTGTTTTCCTTGGAAAAGTATGTTGGGGTGGAGACCAGGGAGCATGATGGGCATGAGGAAACTTTTGGAGGTGTTACATACATTTATTATCTAACTTGTGGTGGTGGTGTCACTGGTCACATAAGCCCAAATCGATCAAATTGTACAATTTAAATATATGCCACTTACTGTACATTAATTTTACCTCAATATAGTTGTTTTTTAAGAGCTTTAGGTAACTCAAGTGTATTTGGGACAAATTTGGGAATCATTGCTCCAGTAGGCCCCTAGTTCCACACTACAGAGAAAACCTATTCTAGGCCACTTCCTGTTCTGGGAACTGGAACATTCTGGAAATATTGTGCATATACAAACATACATATTTCTTGTTTTAAATTCACAAATGGTAGCAAACTTTATACACTGTTCTGTACTTAACTTTTTTCACTTAATATGTCTTGGTGATCATTCCATATCAATAAATATGGAATGGCCTCATTTTTTTAAACACCTACATGTTAATCCACTGGATCTGGATTTTGCCTGATCCCAGTGATTTTGGCTGCATGAGGTGGTACTGTATGCTTATTTTAAAACCTTTTGGGAGTAAAGATATAACTTGAGTAGTTGTTAGAATTAATTTTTCTTTTAGGCATACCTTTAAGTCTTCATTTGCATGCTATATAATATGACACAATGCTTTAATCTGTGTGAGTATACAAGCTTTCTAGAACACCAAATTCACTATTAGTATTTTTTCACAGGTAAAGTCTGTATATCTCTGTGAAATGTTGACAAGTATTACATTTTGAAAAGTTATTATGACATTTTATTCGCTTTCCTTATCCCCTCAAGATGAAATTTGGTGTTCGGTTTGTCCTTTATTCAACACACTTTTTAAAAATCCTTTTTTTGTCCTTTGGTGGTTAATTTGGTGTTGGTCTTTAGGCCACAGCTATTCTTGGAGATGTATACTGTATAAGCTAACCTGTTACCAACTTCCATTTTTGGCAAAGAAATCATTTGGCTAAACTCTAGCTGGGGGCTTCCCAGGTGGCGCAGTGGTTAAGAATCCACCTGCCAATGCAGGGGACACGGGTTCAAGCCCTGGTCTGGGAAGATCCCACATGCCGTGGAGCAACTAAGCCTGTGCGCCACAACTACTGAGCCTGCGCTCTAGAGCCGGCGAGCCACAACTACTGAGCCCATGTACCGCAACTACTGAAGCCCGCATGCCACAACTACTGAAGCCTGCGTGCCTACAGCCCGTGCTCCACAACAAGAGAAGCCACCGCAATGAGAAGCCCATGTACCACAATGAAGAGTAGCCCCTGTTCACCGCAACTAGAGAAAGCCTGTGCACAGCAACGAAGACCCAATGCAGCCAAAATAATTAATTAATGTTTTAAAAAAACCTCTTATCTGGTGTTTTTCTCGCTTAATGGCAGCAGGTTGAACTGGCAAATACCAAAATAATTTTTGTTCTGAAAGTTAACAACACTCTTTAGTTTTTAGACTATATTGCAAGAGAAAGACCATCTACAAAGACAATGTACCAATTTATTTGGGGGCTTAAATTCCGTAGTGGCCCTTTATGTGTCCTTCATAGGTTTTCCATAATTTTCAGTCTTAAAGCAACAAGAATCTCAAAGTGGCCATTATCCATACTACCCATATTGTCATATACTCTATGCACTTACTAGGTTTATTAGTGAACACTGAGTCTTTTTTATGACTAATGATATTCTGAACTTTGGGCCAGTATTTCATCAGATGTTCAATCAGTGCAGTTCGTATCAGGTGAGTGTTTTGTGTTCATTAGCTGATGAAGTCACAGGATTGCAGCTCCTTATAGTAAATTCACCAGTCATTTTTTCACATCATTAAACTCCATATTCCTATGGTCAGGTTTTATAGGTCCTTGTTCACCTTTGACCCTAATTTTGTAGAATTTCAGGGAATTGTCCTTATCCTGTCCAGTTAGGTTTCTTGTATTTATATGCCTGAGGTCATGTTTCTGAGGCATCTACAATGAAATAAACGTGCATGTTTTGAATGTTATCTTTCCCTGAAGTGGTGGTATTTTTTTTTTAATATATTTTATTTATTTATTTATTTATTTATTGGGCTGCGGCGGGTCTTAGTTGCGATGTGCAGGCTCTTCGTTGTGGTGCTTGGGCTTCTCTCTAGTTTTCTAGAACACTAGAAACATGTGGACTGTGGGTTTTCTCTTCTCTAGTTGTGGCGCACGGGCTCCAGAGCGCATGGGCTCTGTAGTTTGTGGCACGCGGGCTCTCTAGTTGAGATGCGTGAGTGAGCTCAGTAGTTGTGGCATGTGGGCTTAGTTGCCCTGCGGAATGTGGGACCTTAGTTCCCCGACCAGGGATAGAAACTGCGTCCCCTGCATTGGAAGGCGGATTCTTTACTGAAGTGGTGGTCTTTTGGCTGAGAAAATGGTTTTACTGACTGGTAAATCATCTTTAAGACTCCTCTCCTTCTCTGAGTACTTAACTTTTTAGTTTACTCAGGATGTATCACTCTCTAATCTAGGGAAAGTGTGGAGAGCCTGATTCAGAAACACTCCTATGCCCGCTCACCCATCCGTACCTACGGAGGAGAAGAGGATGTGCTGGGGGATGAGGTTCAGACAACACAGAATCGAGGTAAGACCACTTCTGGGCTATGCAACTGCTGGGCAGGGAGGTGATGGGACTTCTAGCCCTCAGGGGAGAGACTGCCCCGAAGTATTTCAGAAGCCTCTTCAGGAAGGGACAGCCTGAGGCTGATCATTATTTTGCCTTTGCATCTTAAGTGATGATGCTGCCTAAAGCTTTCCTGTAGTTTGTTTTCCAGTAAAAGGACATTGAGCCTCTGAGTCAGGGCCCAGGAGTTATTTGTCTGTGATCTACTACCAAAGAGCTATTGGACTTTGGGGGTGGCCCCTTAGTCTTTCTCATCCTCAGTTTTACAATCTGAAAATCAGGGAATATATCTGTTTTACTTATATCAGGAATGTCTTATTAGGATCAATGACTAGAATGGAAAACACTTTTAAAAAGAAGATTCTCCTAGTGAACACATTGTGTAGAGGTGGTGCCCCAGGTGGTGACAATAGCGGAGTACTAAAAAGTTCCTCTGCTGCAGATGTTCAAAGAGGAGCCCTCTGCATCTGGGAGGCCAGAGAAAAGAAACCAGAGGGGGGTGCCCAGGCACAGGGATGTTCACATGGGGAGAGTCCTCTGTCATATTTTTATGTTCATGATATGGAATAGCATAAACAGTCAGAACATATGACATCTCTTATAGCTAAATCCAGATGAGCTACTAGTAATTATACAACTGGAAAATTCAGTGTCAACTTTTGTTTCAACTTCTGGATACTGTGATATAAGAAAAACTTACTCTTGCATCTTGTCAAATATCTAATAAAAAATTATGGACACTAAGCTGTCATTCCTGATAGTTTGTAATGATGTATATTACCATTATTACTTAGTATATTATTATATACTAAATATATGATAAATACAATATACATATATATTTTATTTTGTATTGTGACAATTTGTTCTTTTCTATTGATGTGGCTTCTCATCTTGCTCAGTACTATGCTATTTTCATAAATGCATTACTTTGTTTTTATAACATGATAACATATTTTTATATCTGGTAGGGAAAATCTATCCTTGTTATAATTTAAAAAAATTTAAAATTCTGTCATTATTTGTCCTGATAATTTTGAGAATCGAGTTGAAGAGGGAAAAAACATTGGCATTTCATTGGCTTTACACTCAACCCATAAATTAATTTGGGAATAAATGACTTTTAAAAAATTTTTATTTTTCATCCCAGAATATGGCATGTGTCTCCAATTATTAAAATCTTTCCTTACATCTCTATTTCAATAGAGTCGTGTGAAAAACTTCAAATAAGTATCATGCATTTCTTTTTAGAGTAATTTCTAAGTACTTATGCTTTATTTTTGACAGTGCTTATTGTTTCCACATAACTCAGCTATGCTGAATAGAGCTGGCATATTAAAATGTGTTTGGATTTTGTGTATCTGTCTTAAATGTAATCAACATAGTAAATGTTCTCATCATTTCCAAAAGAAAAGAGTTACAGAAGCTAAAGAAAAAAAAAAGAAAAACAGTCTTGTGGGTTTTCATAGTGGCTTTGGAAACCAGGTAGCTTCGTTGAGGCTTGTCTGTCCAGCCTTACTTATAGGGATGCTACAGAGGTTAAGACAGATATCAGCTATTTGGAAGTCCTTTAAAGGGAATCAGGTCATTACCTTCAGGCAGGGTGCTAGTGTTTTGGCCACTCTCAGGGAGTATGCAGGCCATCTATTGAGTTAAGTCAGTAAATTCTCTTTTCCATATATGGTATAAATGATATCTTCTTGTGTGGAAAGCTAGATATGCCTCATGATTTAACCTGTCTCTCTTTTAAATTATAGATCTATTACATATTTTTAAAAATAAAATTGACCCTTGCAGATAATGTAATTCTTTTTTTTTTTTTAACATCTTTATTGGAGTATAATTGCTTTACAATGGTGTGTTAGTTTCTGCTGTATAACAAAGTGAATCAGCTTTACATATATATATATCCCCATATCTCCTCCCTCTTGCGTCTCCCTCCCACCCTCCCTATCCCACCCCTCTAGGTGGTCACAAAGCACCGAGCTGATCTCCCTGTGCTATGCAGCTGCTTCCCACTAGCTATCTATTTTACATTTGGTAGTGTATATATGTCCACGCCACTCTCTCACTTCGTCCCAGTTTACCCTTCCCCCTCCCCGTGTCCTCAAGTCCATTCTCTATGTCTGCATCTTTATTCCTGTCCTGCCCCTAGGTTCTTCAGAACCTTTTTTTTTTTTTTTTTTTTTTAAGATTCCATATATATGTGTTAGCATACAGTATTTGTTCAGATAATGTAATTCTTGATTTGCACACTGAAGTAGAGTTTCCAGTCTAATGAGATTTTTTTTTTTCCTTTCAGGATCAGCCTTTACAACATCTGATAATTTGTCTCTCAGTTCCTGGGTATCATCTTCATCCAGTTTTCCTGGATTTCAGCACCCACAGTCCCTGACTGCTCTTGGCACCAGCACAGCATCCATAGCGACACCCATTCCTCACCCTATACAGGGCTCTCTGCCACCATATAGCCGACTTGGGATGCCTCTAACCCCATCGGCCATTGCCAGCTCCATGCAGGGGAGTGGCCCGACATTCCCCTCATTCCACATGCCCCGGTATCATCACTACTTTCAGCAGGGGCCCTATGCTGCTATCCAAGGACTGCGCCATTCCTCTGCTGTGATGACGCCATTTGTATGACTCTTCTAAAAATAGGAGAATCCAGATCCAGAATGCGCAAATGGGTATGGAAATATAAGACAGGGTTGGGTGGGTGGGATGTGGGGTGTTGGAGCCGGGGCTCTCCAGGAGACATGGGACCTATTAAAGAGGAGAGCTGGACTCACAATAAAACCTACCACTGAGGGAAAGCACCATGGACCAGGATTCATCTGTAGTGGCGGACAGCTTTTGGCTTTGAGAGAGAATCAGTGTAAAGTTCTTAGCCAGCCTAAGTCCCGCAACTATTGGATATCAATGTACCAAGAAAGTTTAATAATACAAGGCAGATGAATCTTAAGATGCATTATTCCTAGTGGTTAAAAATGCTGTGTCATTGCAGTAATGTATAAAGTCAACATGTATAGGTTTTCTTTCTACTTTCCACAGGTTAAAAGGATCTTCAAAGAGGCAATACTATATAACATACCATAATGCATAATGACTAACTGAAGTCCATTTCTCCCTATAGAAATGAGAGCCAATAGAGAAGTATTTGTAGTGCTGTAGCTTAAGCATGTTTAGTTTTCCTTTGTGTTAGTTTGCTGGGGAAGGAGCTGAGATAATGCTAATGCATCCTATTTTGTGGATGAATAGGTGGTAATGACTTCACAAAGTTCTTTCTGTAATATTGAAGGGCCAGTACCTGACAAGTTCTTTTTCACAGTCTTTTCTTTCTTTCTAATTCTCTTTCTTGCAATTACTTGCCATTTATGTAGGAAAAATCTTCCATATACAAATAAAACTGAGGTTTTATTTTTCTGGGCTGCATTCTAAATACACTGCTGATATATTCACTGAGGGACACTTTAAAGTCTCTACACCTTGACGCATGAGACTTTCTTTCACTACAATAAACAGATGGTTGCCCTATTCTAAAAGGAATTTTTCTGCCGTGGGTACCAAAGCTCCCTTCATTTTTACTTCAGCTTTGGGAGACCTTATGGATGTTAAAATGCACCAGGTCAAATTCTCATTTTCAGTAAATCTGCTTCATTGTTTGATTAGCTGCTGCCACTGATTGACAAGGATTTATGAATGACCATTCTAAATGCCCATATAGCCACCACTTAACCTTTGGTCATGAATAGGTATGTGTCCATCTATCTGATTGGCCCTTTTTTCTCACTGTATTACATTCAGTAATTCTACCATTTTTCTAGGGCCATAATATGAAATTGCATGTTAACTCAGTGACACCCTGACTGAAACATTGGAAGTGCTTATAAGTAAATCTAAAGGATTTATCCACTTTATTTTCAACTCTTGCTATCTTCTTAAGCCTTCTTTTAATATTTATAATAGTAATTAACTATATTGTAGTTATATATAACATCTGTATTATTTTTGAGCCATATATATCTAAGCATTTACCATCAGGGTAGTACATTTGGCATTTTGCAACAGTTCTTTTCCCTAATAACAGAGGTTTAATGAAGTTTGTAGTCCTTCAATTTTAGATATAATGCATTCTAGCTATAGAATTTAACCTGTCTTCTTCACAAAGCTCCCCAATATTCTTAGTTTTTAATGTCATATTCATTCTACTTCGTTCTGACTACAAAAGTATTGAATCTGTTCAAAGAGATGGGAAATCTTGCTGCTGAGAGTAGACGTGTATTTGGAAGTCAAATGTAATATACTTATCACATCAAACTCAAGTGGGATTTTATTTGGTTGTTTTAATGTTAGGCTTTTCCATATCAAATGACTTTCTTGGGCACTTCCAGCCTATGAAACAAGGTATAATTGGCACAGCCTGTCTAAGTGATGCTATTGTTGGAACTTGCAATTGACTTTCTCCACTGTATTCCAAGGTTTGGTTATGGAGAAGCACCAGCTTCTCCATATGTTAACCAAACATCTCAAAGTCCTATGGCAGACACTGTAGGCTTATTTCTAACTTCTTGCATGTTATGCTATAGTATCCACAGGTAGTTTGTTTTCAAACACAGCACAGATGTGCGTTTCTTTAAAAAAGTAGTTATACATAATGTTTAAAGTAAATATCCACAGAGCTTAGGATAGGGATTTAATGTTTAATAGTTGGCCTGTTGTCAGTGCTTTTAATACAGAGTACTACTACTTAAAGCAGGAATAACAAAAGTAAATACTATTTTACATGATACTACTTAATACCCTAATAAATGACTGGTCTACTAAAGCAAATCCATATCTGAATTTTCTTTTCAACGAGCATGAAAGGATCATTTTAATACTATTTTGACATTTTTCCCAATTGGTGTGTCTCAAAGTAGGTTTATATATTTTTGTTAAATATGGTTTTATGCTAGTACGTCCTGAATTCATAACTTTATTTTGTAATTAATCAATATAAGAATAAAAATAGCACGCTTAGAGAAGAGCAAAGACTAAGACACCAAAGCATGCTCTTGGAAAATCACACCTGAAATTCTTGGATACACTTTTTAAGTATCTGGTATTATTTGAACAAGAAAGAAGAAACACAGGTGAAATAGAGCTTAACCTGATCAGTCACTCTAGTCATGGAAACCAGGGGTAGATATATGACCCCACCAGGGTTCTTCTGAGCTCTTCTGCTTGTTGATTATTACTTAACTCCTTGGGTATTTAACATTTAAAACTCTAAAGTCTATTTTACCAAAAACAATTGCAAGAACTAGATAATTAGGGACAAAGCCAACTGAATAATAAAGAGCATTAGTTATGGTATATTTGGAATAAATTCAGGGTCCCCCCCCGGTGTATTACAGTATTAAAAAGCTTGGCTAACGTATAGTGCTGCTTAAAAGCGGCCCTGCCAGAATGGCTTTATCTAACCCAAAAGAATTAATTCATAACTTAATAGATTCTACATATGTGATATGTTTTTAAAACGTTTATCAATAATTCTGAGTAAGCTCATTTATTTCTTTTACTTAGTAAATCTTCCCCCCTCCTCTGTCCACCCTGGGCAGTATAAAGGATAAACATATCCAGTTTGTGTCCAACATATCACAAATTATTAGGTAACAAGGTCTACATTAATGAATTTATATTACATTGCTGGTCCTTTTGAGTTTATAACAATGGTATGTTGTCTTAAAGGTCTACCACCATTTCTAGTAGGTGGGCACAGAGTAGGAGATATTAAGACACTTCCTGATTATGATGCATCATCTAGTAAACACCCTGTGTAAGAGTCACATTGACTTTGTGGGATATTCCAAAACCTCCTCTCTCCACCCTTATCTGCATCTCTGTAATTGCACTTCTCCAGCCACAATGCCCCACCCTGGGGGATAAAAAGGAAACCCTCTAAAACCCCAAGAATAAGTATTCTTAGAAGCAAAGCATCTTCATCCCATACTGCCTATGAATTTTTCATAGAGATAGTAGGATATTTATCCCAATTCTGAATTTCACATTAGCTTTTCAGGCTGTCCTGCTTATATTTAAGCTGAATTATACAGAGAAAAATGAGCTTCAAATAAGGTAAATGGAGTGACTTTACCACCTCATTAAAAACACAGTCAAACTCAAGCCATGACTCAGTAACTAAAGTTCAAAAAGTCAGTTATGTAATGTGCAGGATAAAATATGGCAAGAAAAACAGTATTTTTACTCAATCTTCCATTGACCAAGTAAGGAAAACTGTTTTCATTATTAAATGTGTATGGAATTGATAATTACTACAAACAAAACAATATTATACTATAAATTTAGACTAGACAGAAAAAATTTTCAGCTGGCTCCTTTAGAGAGCTAGGCTTGGGTGGAGGATGGATTTTATAAATTTTTATATTATTTCAGAATGTAAGGATTTTATGTAAACAAGCAAAGGGAAGGTTAAAAACTCTTAAAATTTTAGGAAATCATAACATTCTTTCTTCACTACTATTCCATGCCAGTTATAAAATATTCCAGTACTTAGCTTTCTTCAGCATGCCTAAATACGCAAAGGTTCATTTATAAATATCTGATAGACAAATAATCCATAAATATTCTCTGGCCCTTATTTCTCTGTCTCTCCCTTAGATAATTCCAATCTCCTCCCCTGATAATAAGAAAATAAAAACATTTTGGTGAAATAGTACATCTGGACAAAAAATACAACTTGTTGTATTTTACTTCTGGTACATTAAAATACTGTATTTAGTTGTTGTTTTTCTTAGTTTCAGAAACCTAAAAGAAGGTCTTCTATTTCCTAAAGGATAAAATTGGATCTAGCCTCTTTAGTAGACTCTATCACAGTTCTATTGTTTGCTGTGTTCATTTGCTTAACGAATTGCGTGAGAACAGTCACTGTAATGAAGTGTGTGTGCTGGGGGTGGTGGGAAGGGCATGGGAAATGTTTTATGAAAAAAGAAGTTATAAGCCTAATACTATAAAGTAACATCTAATGAAGTTCTTTTTAAGTGCAATATATTTATTTCTGCTAGAAATGTATTATCAACATTATGTAATATTTGAAGCATTACATGTTATTTGTAAACAGCTTAAAATTATATATTACCCAAAATTGTACAAAAGTACAAATGTGTGGATGTTAATTTCTTTCATTAAATATGATGTGTTTCGATATACATGCACACATTTACACCTTTCATTATCTCACACACTTTGTGACTTTTGGTACCCATTTCCTCACCTGAAAAAAAAAAAAGAGGAGGATTAGGTAAGATCAGGGGATCATAACTGGCCACTCCCAGGCCAGACACAACGCACAGCAGTACTATGCAGGATTGTGGTTTTGTCTTTAATCGCACTTGAAAGTCTTTAGAGAGGACATTGCTCTCAAGTTGCCACCAGTTCCCATTTTCCTACACCCAGTCCCTTTCACTCATTCACTCTACCGGAAGAACCTTTAGAAGCGCCAGTCTTCGCACTTTTCTGTTCTGAATGATACAGAAGACTCCATAAAGCTTAAAGAACTCCTACCTCTCATTCTAGTCAAGAGCTCTTGGATGTGCTGTAATATTACACAAAGCAGATTGACACAAAATAAGATTAGGCAAATTCAAAGTCTTAATCCTTCTTCCACGTAACAGTCCTTCAAAATGCTTGACGTTATCAAACCTTCTGCTTTCAGAAGTCTGCTCTATTACCCTTAATATTTTGTGCATGCCAAACACCAACCTTTAAAAATCTTCTATTTGGAATAATTCCAAGCTTATAGAAAAGTTGCAAGAACTGTACAAAGAAACTCTGTATACTCTCTACCCAGATTCACCAATTGTTAACTTTTTGCCCCATTTATCATTTGCATTCATACTGGGTAGTCAACGCACACACACACACAAACAAATTGTTTTTCTGAACATTTGATAGTAAGCTTCACACATCATGCCCTATTATCCCTATAGTAAGCTTCACATATCATGCCGCATTATCCCTAAGTAATTCAAAGTCTATTTCCTAAAATCAAGAAGATTCCAGTAAATATCTACAGTAGAATTAGCAAGTTCAGGAAATTTAACAATGGTACAATACCGTGACCTACTATCTGTACTCCAATTTTGTGAAATGACGCCAATGATGTCCTTTGTAGCATATATTTTCCTTCAGTAAGAAGTATCAGATCCAGTTCAGAATCACTTATTGCATTTAGCTGTCAAATTTCTTTAGTCTCCTTTAATCTGGTACTTATCATTCCTCAGCCTTTTTCGTTCATGGCAAAAGAATTCCTATTTTTCAATGGCTTATAATTTATTACTACCCTTAGTTATCTTGATACTCAAATCATCCCAGATTTGGTCACTGGGAGCCCCTTAAGTTGGCTCCTGTGTCCTCTTGACATGCCCTAATTTACCTTTTTTTTTTAAAGTTCTTCTTCAATTTCTGGCATAACACACTGTTCCAGGCTCATCTTGTACCTTTCCTGCCTCAGCCCTGGAATCAACAGTTTCTACCAGGAGCCCAGATTCCTTTTAGTTGGGAAACTGTATTAGTAACCAATATCTGCGTGCCAGATGTGCTCACTGTCATATGTTTCTAGGCCTTTTCAGCTGACAGTGTTAGGAGTATATATATATGTATGTAAGCACACATGTTCAAATATACGTATGTGTGTGTGTATATAAAATGTATTAGAAATCATGAGTTTATGCTGGTATCTCCAATTCCAATGTACTCCCATAGGATCTTTTTTTCCATGCTTTGCCCCATTCCGTATCTATATTTGCCTTCTTCCACAATGAGAACCCTGGCTCCCAACATCATCAATATATTTATTTACTCAATTCTACTATACACCCCAAATAACTTCATACTGCTTCTTTCATACAACTACAATAAACCTTCTAAAAAGAGTTCAGCATTTGTTTGCAGTTGTTTACCCTGCTACTCAACTAAGTGTATATAGTCAAATGACATGTTTAGCAGTTACTTAGTTTTTTCTCCTATATGGTTATGTTATTCACTTGCAATACAACTGGGTTCATTTGTTCAGTTTGCTTATAGTTTTAAGGTTTTTTCCTCTCCTTCTTACTGATTTTTAAAATATATATATAATATTAACGTACTTCCAACAATAAAAAAAACTCATAAAACTAATAAGCAATTATAACAAGGTCATAGGATACAAGGTTAATAAAAATAAGTCAAATGCTTTCTAATATATCAGCAATGAACAATTGGAATTTGAAATTAAAAATACAACACCATTTATATCAGCACCAAAAATAAAGAAGAAATACTTAGGTATCAATAAAATATGTGCAAGATCTATATGAAGAACACTACAAAACTCTGATGAAAGAAGTCAAAGATCTAAATAAGTGGAGAGATATTCCATATTTGCAGATAGGTAGACTCAATAGTGACAACCAATTTGATTTATAGATTCACCACAATCCCAAACAAAATCCCACCAAGTTTTGTGGCTATCAACAAACTGATCCCAACGTTTATATGCAAAAGACCCAGAACAGCCAACAAAATATTGAAGAAGAACAAAGTTGGAGGACTGACAGTACTCGACTTCAAAACTTACTATAAAACTACGTTAATAAAGACAGTATGGTATTGGTGCAAGAACGGACAAGTAGATCCACAAAACACAATAGAGAGCCCAGATAATAAACCCATATGAATACAGTCGAAGGATCTCTGACAAAGGAGCAAAGGCAATTCAGTGGAGAAACTATAACCTTTTTTGAAAACAATTATGCCAGAACAACTGAATATCCACATGTAAAATAATGGATCTAGATACAGACCTTGCACCTTTCACAAAAATTAACCCCAAATGGATCACAGGCCTAAATGTAAAATGCAAAACTATAAAACTTCTAGAAGATAACAGGAGAAAATCTAGATAACGTTGGCTTTTTAGATACAACATCAAAAGCAGATCTATTAAAGAAAAAGTTAATATGATGGACTACATTAAAATTTTAAAAAGTCTGTTCTATGAAAGACACTATTAGGAGAATGAAAGGATTGGCCACAACTGGGAGAGTATATTTGCAAAACACGTATCTGATAATAGGTTTGCATTCAAATATACAAAGACCTGTTAAAACTCATCAATCAGAAAACAATCTAAGTTTTTAATAGGCAAAAGATCTATGTGAAAGACAACATACCAAAAAATATGTAAAGGTGGCAAATAAACATGAAAAGATGCTCAACATCACGTCATTTGGGAAACGCAAATTAAAACAACAATGAGATACCATTACACACCTGTTAGAATGGCTAAAATCCAAAACACCGACAATACCAAATGCTGACAAAGAGAAAGAGCAACAGAAACTCTCATTTATTGCTGGTGAGAATGCAAAATGGTACAGCCACTCTGTATGACAATCTGGAAAAGGCAAAACTATGGAGATAGTAAAAAGATCAGTGGTTTCCAGGGGTTTGGGAAGAGGGAGGGAGGAATGAATAGGTGAAACACATAGGCATTTTAGGGTGATGAAACAATTCTGTATGATATTATAATGGTGAATACATGACATGATGCATTTGTCAAAGCCCAAAGAACTGTACAGCTCAAAGAGTGAACCATAATGCAAAGTATAGTTACATTCGTTAATAATAATGTATCATTATTAGTTCAATTGTAACAAACGTACCACACTAATAAAAAATGTTAATAACAGGAGAAACTGTGTGCAGCAGTGGAGGGGAAGGGATATATGGGAATTCTGTACTTTCTGCTCAGCTTTTCTGTAATCCTAAAACTATTCTAAGAAATAAAGTCTATTAATTTAAAAAAGCCAATGAGATACCACTTCACACCACGATAATGGCTATAATCAAAATGATGGACAATAACAAGTGTTGGCAAGGATGTGAAGAAATTGGACCCCTTGTACATTGGTGGTGAGAATATAAAATGATGTGGCTGCTTCAGAAAACAGTCTGGCCGTTTATAAAGTTGTTAAACATAAAGTTACCATATGACCCAGGAATTCCGCTCCTAGGTATACACCTAGGAGAAATGAAAACATATGTCCACGTAAAAACTTGTACATGAATATTCATAGCAGCATTATTCATAATGGCCATAAAAATGGAAACAACCCAAATGTCCAGCAACTGGTAAACAGATAAAATTTGGTATATCTATACCATTAAATATTAGTTAGCTATAAAAAGAACTGAAGTACTGATAAATGCTACAACATGGATGAACCTTCAAAACACTATGCTAAGTGAATGAAGCCAGACACAAAGACCACATGTTGTATGATTCCATTTATATGAAATGTCCAGCAGAGGCATATTCAGAGAGACAGAAAGCAGATTGCTAGGGGCTGGAAGGAAGGAGGAATGGGAATGACTGCTAATGAGTATGGGGTTTCTTTTTGGGGTAGTGAAAATGTGGACTTAGACAGTGGTGATAGTTCCACAACATTGTGAATATACTAAAGTCACTGAATCTTACACTTTAAAAGAATATATTCTATGGTGTGTGAATCATATCTCACTAAAGCTGTTACTTTAAAACACAGAAAAAGCTATCCAGAAAATATTTTATTTCCATTTCATAGGGCCCAACTTGTCAACTTTGAGGACTTCCAGGGGAGTTAAATCCTGTGTACTTGTGAGTTAAGAGTGAGCAGTCTAGAATCTTCTGCCTGCCTCAAAATTCTGTGAAAAGAAGATAATACTGCCTATTATCTGTGAAAAGAAGATAATACTGCCTATTAGATAGCATTGTATGGTTTTAGGCTCTCAATTTAAATTGGCTTATTTTTAGCTCCGTTTTTTGTTTTCCCTAGGAGGAATTGTAGCTGGTTCTTTGGATGCCCCGAAAAGAAAAAGATGATATAAATAATTCCTTCTCCATCTTGAGCCTTGCTATGATAATAATTGCTACCTTTTGTAAAGCATTTACTATATATCTATGTACTTTATATACATTATCTTACTTAATCTTTGCAACAACTCTATGAGGTAGGAGCTATTATTATTCCCATTTGAGGTATGAGAAAATTGAGGTTTAGAGAAATTAAATGCTCAGAGATCTACAGTAAGTGAGATAGCCAGGACTCAAATCCTGTCTGTACTCATAACTAAGACACTGTGCTAACCCCTATAACAAAAATTTCTAGATTTTAAGAAAAAAAAGTTAAGGTCTACATTGCCTTTACGGAATCCAGGTACGCAACCTTAAATAAGAAACATAAAAGCAAAACTCAACAATTTTTCTCCTAATGAATTTTACATTGTCACTGGTAAGTGTGTCTCAAGAAGAGTTTCAGATTGTAGCAAAAACAAGAAGGAAATTTTAAACTTCCACATTTACCTTTTAAGGATGGGTCAATATTTATGTGAAAGCAGGACTCTGCTGCCCAAAGCAAGAGCCTGGTCGTCTTCATATAAACACTTATTACTTATTTAGGGACATTTCCCCTTCCCTTTATACTCCAGTTGCCATTTTGGCTCCTAAAGGACAGATGTAATTAGAGAATAGGAACAATGAAGCCCACTGTACTTAAGAGACTGGAAAGCAAGTGGAATCAGGGAGGAACCAGAACAGAAATCAGGTGGAGGCCGGGTTGGGGCTGCCTGAATAGGTAGAGAGGGATAGGCTTAATTCATCTGAGTTGGCAGTGAGAGGTGTAGCAACTAAAGGACAGGATGGGGGATAAATTGTGGGGTAGATTGCAGAGAGTAAGACCATAAAGGTGGAATCAGAACACATAGCTGGAGACAGATGAGGAGAGAAGAGAAGCACTGTTAAGAAGGGAGTTTGGTACAGGGCACTGATGACTCATTAGGTATATTTTTCCAGCTACCTAAACATATGTTCAAATACTAACTACAATCAAATAAGTTTAAAAGACTTTAATAAGGTCATGTAGTCCGAAGTCTTTATTTCATAGTTGAAGAAATCAGAGCTAGAGAAGTAAACTGCCCAAAACATATTGGCTCATACCCTACTGTGATATTTCTTGACCGCTATGTCATGATCAAAGTTAAATCTTAAGTCAATCTAAAATATTACATGATATAAAACATAGCACACAGGTGCCTTATGTTTCATTTCTGTTTTTGCTATATTTTGTATTTAACCTGCCCATACATATACTACAGTTCATTCTTTAATATAGTCTAAGACTTTTGCTTATTTATATTGAATGTAGTAATTCTTGTATTAGTTACTTTGGTGGTAAAGTTTTAAAAATCTCAATATGTTGGAGTTTGTTCATGGAACTATCACCACTGGGTTCAAGGAAAAATTGACTTTTGGGTTCTGGTATAAATATTCATGTATGTGCTTGTGTATATATTGGTTAAGTCATTTAAAAATGATTACTGAGTACCCTTCTGCTCAAATCAGTGTGCATATCTTATGCAATTAGGCAGTCTCTCCATGTGGGAGGGGTAGGAATTCTCCCAATTAATTAATGGATTACCTTCCTTCCTCTGAATGACACATGCCTATATAAGGCTGTTCAAGGTCAAGGGGATCTCATTTCATCTGATATACATCTGGGGAACTAAACAGTATGGGTGGCTGAGACAGCTACAGTTTTAAAAGGAGAATAGGACCCTCATGGACACAGAAAGTAGACTAGAACTCTTAGAAGTTCCAACTTATTACAGATACCTTTTCTCCCATGGATGAAAAGGCAGTTTTATGCAAACTGTCATATACAGATGCATTTACATTCAAACTGTATGCTTCACTGCAACTCGGGTGACTTTCCATTTTCTTCTATGAAAAAGCACCTGCATCCAACTAGAATTTAAACAGGCTGTATAAAGTAATTCAATAGCAGCAAATGCACTATTTAAAAATGAATCAATCTGAGATATGTAATGGTTTTAGACTGAAGCAGCTGTTTTATAAAATATACATATGCAAAGACTTTTCTTTTAGTGGAAGCAACTTGCTGAAGAAGAATTTGAAAGAATCTTTTAACATATAAAACAGACCAATTAGAAAACAAATAGCCACCAAGAAGCCTATATTTATGGTTATTCTATTTTTGAGACAAGAAGAGAGATACATGAATAAACAGAAATTTTTTCATCTTTGTGAATTTATAGGAATTCTTGCAAAAGTATTAAAAAAATGAATCCCATTCAGTTCATCTTTTTAAAACTTCTTAATTGAAATGAATAAAATTACTAAATCAAAATGCTCAGAAAAAATCTTGGATATGTGGTTCACTTATAGTTAGCATAATCATGAGATTCTAAGAATTTTGCTACCATTTTTGGGACTGATGATGACAGACTAGAGATAAACACTTTGATGCCAATTCCAACTCTTTGTACCATAAAAGAGAAAAAAAGTACTTTAATGTATAAGAAACTGTGAAACAGCACAAATAAAATCCCATCTTGTATGCAGATTATCTGTTAAAGTGAAATTAGTACTTTAAATTATCAACTTACAAGTGGAAAATTTAACATTTTCAAAATGATATTCACTGAATTACCTCTATCTTTCCTGATCCATATAACCAAGCTAGTTATAGATGTAACTCAGCTATCCACTTAAATTTATGTCTATGTATTTGCGCAAAGTTAAAACACTTAAATTTGATTAAAAACTTTCTGAATCAATGAAAGCAAAGCCATTATTATTTGGAAAACCAACCATTGACCACAATGAATATCTTAATTATTTTGATACATGAAATATGCAATGTAATTATTTTTATGCTGGATTATATTTGGAATTTCCCTACACTTCATATTTAGTTAACTGATATATTACAAGAACAGTGATATTTTTCTTTTTAAAAATGAACTTAAAAACTTCCGTAAATTTTTAAAATTCTGATTTACGAGTCGTTATTGCCATCTGCTGGTAATACAGTTTCATTGCATTTTTGGGTAAAAATTAGCAATTGTTTTACTAAAAGAGAAAAACAGAGACAACTTTTAGATATAGATGACTGGAAAATCTCTATGTAAGAGAAACAATTTACTAAATCACAAGGTATCTTCATCTCAAAGAGGAAAAAATAATTCGAGAATACATTGCATTATATCAAATTATAATGCACTATTTTAATTGTCAGTTCACCATAGAATAAGTATCAGGCATACTGATTTAAGTCACTGTCATTAATAAGCATAAAGCTAAAATATGACTTAAATAACTGTTCAAAATAACTAGCTCAAAAAAAAAAAAAAAAAAAAAATAACTAGCTCAAAATAAGTGAAGACTGTTAGAGAAGTTATAAAAGATGAAAACTTGCCATGATTCTATTCAAGCGAATAAAACTGAGCGCCATGTTTTCCCTCACATACACAATCTATCCCTCTCCTTACTGAGAGAATGCAAAATTATTTAGGCAACTGTCTCTCAGTTTTCTGAGTTAACTAGCGAACCTTCAACTCGTATTACTGTTTAATAATAGAACTAACATATAACTTAATGACAAAAATCCAGGTGAGCAAAACATTAATTGGAAATAATACTCATCAGTATACTCTGAATATGGTCACTCTAGAGCAAGATATAGTAATTATTTTATTTTATTTTATTTTTTGGCCACGCTGTGTGGCCTGTGGGAGCTTAGTTCCCCCACCAGGGATTGAACCTGCGCCCCCTGCAGTGGGAGCGCAGAGTCTAAACCACTGGATTGCCAGGGAAGTCCCCAAGATATAGTAATAATTTTAAAATTAAGCATATACTCTTTCAGATGCTTTACTATGTTTTACTAGGTACTTCAGCATTTTTCAGATCGGGAGATAAATATTAGAGCAGTTAAGTTACTGGCTAAAGGTCACGCACTGGTAATCTTGCATATATGAGTCCTCTACGTAAAAGATTTAGAATGCAGCACGGAACACAGTTAATTCTATGTGTTTACTATATATCTGAATCATATATATCCTGCTTATTTTACCTTTAACACTATATCATGAGTATTTTCCTATGCTGTTAAATATTCATTCAAAACGACTTTAGTCAATTTAGTAATGCTTCACTGTTATCAGTGTTCTGTAATTCATTGTTTGACATGGAGGTTACTTCTAATTTTCAATTACATAAATAATAGTACAATGAACATTATTATGAAAATTATTTTTTAAATGCCAAAAATGACCAGATTTGTACTTTCAAGGGCTAGACCAACGGAAAGAATATGCTTTATTCTGTCAGGATATGGAGTGATCCAAAAGACAACTGGAAACTCCAAGAAACAAACAAATTCACAAAAAAGGGAAACATAAGAAATAGGCAAAATAGATTGAAAAGAAGGAGACCAAAATCAGAAAGTTCAGTTCAAAGTTGTACAAGAAAATGTCACTAAAAATGACATCTGGCCAACATTCCAGTAGCAGCCACTCCTTACTTCCCACAAAAATACCCACTCCTCATGAAAAACAAAGACATACAAGTTATAAAATCACTTAAATGAATAATCTATCAACAAGGACCCTCAGATTACCTTTTAAAATATTCAACAAGATATAACTTAAAATAAACACATCTATTAAAATCACAGAGAGTTGAAGGATAAACAGATTAACTGGGAAAACACTGATTTTTAGAAAAGGCACAGATGGCCATATCAATTTCAGGTAAAAGTAGGCTGTATAATTCAGCTGACTTGAAACGTCTATTGGAAAATATAAATTTCCCAAATTGGTACCAGTAGTAGTAGACAATGTAAATACACCATTAATAATGAAGGAAACGTAAAGACTAAAGAAAAATAAAAAGGCTCCAGAACCAGATGTTCTAATACATACAAAAAGGTGCAAATCCACCCAATTCACTTTATGAATCTAACATAATTCTACAATTCCCTTTTTATTAAAGGGAAACAAAATCATTGCACTCCAAAAACAGTATTAAAATACTCATATGAAAAAATAAGGTATTTTTTTGAATTTGCATATTTACTCAATAATACATTTTTATTAACCACCCATAAGTACCTTGTATTTTAAACTCAGGATTGGACGATTTATTAGCTGTTAAAAGTTGGGTAAATCACTACATCCTTGATCCGCGGTTTCCTAATTCGTACAAAGTTATCGCGTGAATTAAATGCGAAAACTTTTTTTTTTTTTTTGGCCCCGCCGCGGGGGCCCCTGGCCTTCGCAGCGAAACAGCGGAGTACTAACCACTTGACCGCCAGGGAATTCCCTAGATGCGAAAACATTTTAAGCACCAAACATAGTGCCAGGAATGTAGAAACGCTCCTTGAAGAAAATCTTACAAACCAACAAATTAATATTAGCACTTATTGAATTTAAATAAGTGACAAGGTGAATAATACTGTCAGTAACTGCTTTAGACCTTCAGAGTAGGGAAATTAATGTGGGCTGGGGCTTGAAAGGTGATAGAATTGAGATGGGCAGGCAGAAATGGATGAAAAAGCTACAGGAAGGCTTTTCGGTATAAGTAAACGGATAGTTATGGAGTCACACTGCGGACCTCACTTGTAATGACTGGAAAGGAAGATTTGTGTCCGCGGACGTGGGAAACTAAAGTTGAAAAGGCAGACTGGGGCAGCTTGCTGAAGGTACCGATGAACAAGCCAAGGAGTTTACGTTTTATTTGTGGGCTAATGGGAGCCACGAGCATTTCTGAACGGTGTGGCATGCGGAAAATTAACCTGGCCACAGTGAGCCTAGATTAGATGGGGGAGAAGGCGCTTAGGGAGTTCGATCCATGATAAAACAGATGGGACATGAAGCGGCGCGGGCTCCAGCGGCCTGGACTGTAGCAGAGGACATGAAAAATGCCAATGGCCCCTGTCCATCTTTGCCAGCCTCCCTGGCATCACGTGTGGCTGTGCAGTGACTATGGGGTTCCCCTCTCACGTGGTCCTGGGTGCTCCCTGGTTCAGAAGGGGGAGACTGCTGAGCGCAACTCCGCGCTCAACTGCTGACGAATTCTGAGCAACCTTGCTGGGGACACAATTTCACTTTAGAATGGATTAATAAGCGCTGTCCTCAAAGGGGACATCACCGAATTCGCGTCAACCAGAGGCTCTGGGGTTAGACTCACCGGGCTGACGCCTGCTCTGCCACCTGCTGCCTGCGGCCTCGGGCCACTGCCTCGGCGTAGGAGACGGACTGAGTGCCCAATGCTAAGTATTCCAAGGAGGCGAGGAGAGACGCTCCTAATAAGTGCCAGGTGCATCACAGGCGCCCACTTCCTTCCCTCGCTCTCTTTCTATGGTTCTTTCTTTCAATTGAGATCTCCTTTCCCTTTAATAACCTCGAGACAGACAACCTTTTGGTAAAAATAACAAAGCTAAGCCTAAAGTCGAAGAAAGTTCCTCAGACTTGTCCACCAGCAGCGTAGGGCAGCGGTGAGCTAGGCGGCGCACGTGAGAGGATACGCGTCGGGAGACGCGCGTGGGGCGCTGCGCGAAGTCCGCTTACTTGGGGCTGGACACGTGGAGGCGCACGTGGGAGGATGCGCGCCGGGCTGCGCGCAGGGCCTGCGCACGTGGGGCTGCACGCGTGGGCGGCGCACCGGCCGCGCGGGGCAGCCTGGGCCTCACGCCGCCCTTCTTCCAGGTTTCGCGGTCGCCTTGACTACCCGGTGGCCGGCAACGGCGGCGGGGACTAGTCGTTGAGGCTGCGAGCCGAGCCCGATCTCTGCGGACCTCGCCCGACTCGGCCGGGCCTGCGCCGGAGAGAGTACCAGCTCCATCCGAACAGGGACTATGAGAAAATGGTCGGGCAAACGAGGAATAAGCTCAAAGAAGCGGCCTCAGAGCCGTCGCACTCTCCCCGCTCCACGCAGTCTAGGCGGCGGCGGCGGCGCCGGGCCACCGGAGCCGGGGAGCCGGAGTTGGACGAGGAGCCGAAGGAGGAGGTGAAAAAGCCGGAGCTGCCTTTGCCCGCATGCAGGGGGAACCTGCCAGGGGGCGCCCGGGAGTACTCGCCGCGGAGGACCCGAAACCTGAACGCGCAGAATTGCCTGCAAATGGAGGTGGTCGCAAGGACCGTTCTTCTCGGCCGCTTTCAATTCCTCAGCTGTTTCATGGAGCAGCTCCGCAACAAGATGCATGTATTGCGGAGATGTCAGTTCACGGGCAGGATGACCCTCGGCATAGGTGAGCAGAGTCGACCAGGGAAAGCCCTCGGCAGGAGCCCCGACGGCCCGAGGCCCAGCACTCCCGCGCGGTAGGCTCGCATCCGAGGGACCCGCGGGCCCTCTGAGCCTCGGGTTGGAAGTGGTTTTGGTGAATCTTGCAGATCAGTTTAACAAGCAAGTCTAGCAGCAATAATGGCGAGGTCCAATCTCTGGAAAATCGCTGACAAGAATTTACAGCCCCTTCTTTTAAAGTTCTTTTTAAGTTCTTTTAAAACATTTTCAAGGGTTTTCAGGAACAGTGATCACTTCATGTGTCACCAATAAAATGTCATCTTAAGGCAGCCATTTATCACAAGTTGTGAAAATGATAGGGTAGCTTTTTGGGGGGGAGAGGTCAGACATTTTTCTGCACCTTGAATAAAGCAAAATAAACTGTTGGTTATTTTAATGAGTTGAGAATCTTTAGTAGCGGAAATAGTCACATTAGGCAATATATTTCCCCATGTTTTCCATTTATTTTCATCTTGCTGAGGAGCTTTGATGCTTAAATTTTCTTCTTATTTAAGCACTTGAAAGATGTTTATTTGTATTTCTCATTTTCTGTAGCTGAAGACGTAACTTAAATATTGCTGTTTCATTAAAATCAGTTTTGAGCCTAGTCTTTGGTCACACTGGCTGTTGATGTGTATTGAAACATAGATAAATGTCTCCTAATGTAAGTTACTGTGATTTCTTTTCTATCATAAGTTGACTGCTGATGTTAATTAAAGTAGAATGAATGTCCACATTTGGGGTGTGTTGAAAATACTTGAGAAATAATAGATGGGGGTTCATATTTAGATTTTGTCAGATGTCTAATTATGGAAACAGATACATTCCACATCCAGAATCAACATGGTCTTGAATACAGAGGTGTTTTGCCCAAACACAAGCCCTGGTGCACCCATGACTGGCACATTGAAGGCACTCAATCAATGTTGGGTGAAATGATGACTGAGTATATTAAGTGCTATGAGAGTTCAAAAGAGTGAACTAATACTGGAGGATGGGAAGTGGGAAATGAGATCAGATAAGACTTTTAGGAAAAGGTGGGATTTGAATTGTGACCAAAAGGCTAATATTTGGATGCATGAAGCAGAGAACAAGTTTAGAGGCCTATAGAACAGCATAATCAGAGTCATGGAAGTAAGAAAATATGAAAGCAGAGTAAGGGTACAAAAAGAAGAGGAAGTAGGAAGTTCAAAAGGTTGGTTGGGACCAGCCATGGAGAGTCTAATTCAAGCCTAGGTTTAAGGCATTTGGACTTCATTCTGTAGGGAGGCACCGATTGATTCTTTTCTTTAGGAAAATAATTTTTTAATGAGGTGAAATGCATATAACATATAATTAACCATTTTTAAAGTGAACAATTTTGTGACATTTAGTACATTCACGATGTTGGCATTGAATGATTTTTAAATAGAGTGACATGCTCAGAAGTGTGCTTTAGAGAATAATTTGACAGCATTGTGTAAAATGGACTGGATATGGACTGAGAAAAGAAGCAGAAAAAATAATTGGATGCTGGAATCCAGGCAATAATGGTCTTAATGAGGGTAGCAACAGTAGGAATGGAGAAGAGAGGACAGAGGTGAAAGTTGATGGCAACAAATTGAGAGGAACTGGGTAGGTAGTGAAGTAGAAGAGGAAAAGAGTGTGAGGAGAGGGAGAGAGAACATTTGTTCAGGCATGAGGAGTGTAGATTTGGGAATTATCCGTGTGGAAGTGAGTTGAAACGTTAAGATTGAGTGAGATTTCCAAGAGAGAAAAGAGGGCAAAGTAAAGCTATTTGGGAAAACCCGTTATACTTAGTTCTAAGAGGTGAGAGGAGAAGGAAAACCAGATAGATAAGCATATAAAAACAAAATGGTCAGAAAGAGTTGGTATGATGGAAGATAACAGAGGAAGAAATCTAAGAATCTGGTCAAATGCTACAGAGAGATTGAAAAGCAGGAGAAGTGAAAGAGGCCATTGATGTTGATAACTAACTGATCATTGGTCATTTAAAAGAGTTATAGGAACTTAGAAGAACTTATAGCCAACTTAGAAGAAAGAAGTTGGCTAAGCATCTTGTCAGATAATGGCAGGGGGTGGAGGAGAGAATATTTCGTAGTTGGAAGGGCTACTAGATCAAGAGAAGTGTTTTAAGGCCTAGGAAAATTAAAGGCTGAAGGGAAGAACCAAGGGGAGAGGGTGAGATTAAGGTTCCAAGAGACGGAATACTTGATAGTGCAGTCTTGGAGTAATTGGGAAGGATGAAATTAAAGGCACAAATTTGAGATGCTAACTGTTGAAAAGAAGAGATGCTTCCTCTTCTGAGATGGTAGAGAATAGAAAAGCAAAGATTACTATGTAGAGAAATGTTGAAGTGGATATAAGAGACTTCGGGAGTGCTTGCATTAAATGATCTTTGTTTCAGTAAAGTATAAGGTTGGGTCACTATCAGAGGTGAGATTGACAGAGACAGGATACGGGGGCCCAGGAGACAGGCTTTTTATCACAACTTTGAAAGGAACTGTGATAAGCGCTTCTTTGCATTTACAGTATTGGTGTCATTACACCTTACCATTTTATCAGGTGTGGAATGTGGAGTAAGAGGAGGGAGAGGCGCACGAATATTTTGAGGGTTTTTGGAAAGCTAGATGGACTTAGTAGGATATTTGATCTTTTCCTTAAATATCATTTTTAAGAGTAATTGTCTGGAGAATAAGAAAGAGGATACAAGTATAGTTGAATAGGGCATTCTCTGTGTATCTTAAGAGTTAATGAAACCTCATCAGAGGGGCATCTGTTTTGAGTTGAGAGGGAAGGTATAGGTTTAATTTTAAAGTGGTTCAGAGTATATTATGTATGTATTAGATAGAAAGTTATATGTAGTGAGTATATACTTTTTCTGTAAAGACCCAAGTGGTAAATATTTTAAGCTTCACAGGCCACATATGGTCTCTGTTACCTATTCTTCTTCCTTATTTTTATAACCCTTAAAAAATTTAACAAATATTTTTAGCTTGCAGACAATACAAAAACAGACCATGGGCTATAGTTTGCTGATCGTGGCATAAAACTAGTAAATCTGAGAAATACTGAAGAGTGGTAGGAATGAGCTCAGGATAGTAAGAATATGGAAAAAGAGCTGGAGAAGCATGATTGGGAACTTTCAACAGTGCAATGTTTGTTTTAAAAATTATTAAATAGTTGTTTTAAAGGTATATTATAATGAAGCAGCTTTTAATGACTTTTTTCTTTTCTTCTTTTTCCAGCTGCCTTTGTGGCAATTTTGCACTGGTAAGATTAGTTTCAGTTTGAAATAAATGAAAACATTTGGATTAAAAATTGCCATTGCTGTTCGCATATAATAAAACAGTAACTGCTTGTTATGTGTATAGAACATCTGTATGTGCACCAGTTTACATATATATGTATGTATATTTATTACTTTTTTTAAAACCTCATGTGAAACAACATTTATAAATGGATGCATTAGGGGAATAGTAACTTATGAATTAAAATATTTTTGCTTTATCAAAGGATTCACCACTATATTTCTTAAATATCTAGCTTTGGTAGTGTACTTCTCATGTTTATTTCATGTAAAAAGCTTCCTCATTTTATAGTAATTGAGTGTTGTTAGTGACATAAACTTAGAGATAAAGTTTTAGTAACACCTGTCAATTGGAAATCAGGTAGAAATGAAGATAAACACTCTGTGATGGTAATACAAATTAAATGAGCCTTTCAGTATGCATACACCTGCACATAATTTTACACAAATGCTATATTTGTAAAAACTATATGTAAAATAATAATATTTTTCCTCTGACATATCTTCATTTCTACCTGAGCTCAAGGATTTCTACTATTGGGAAGAATGGGATCTGCCCCACATCCTGTTGGGACAGTGCTCTTCTGATCATTATTCTGCAGGGAGATTTCGATGTTAGAACTAAGGCTGTAATGGTAAGAAACATTTCCTACAGCTGTTGGTACTGTGGCATGTGTCTATGTGTAAATGAAGGTGAGTGAAAGATAGGGTTGCTATATGGAATTTTGATTTATTTTGTACTTCATTCAAAAGCATCTACTATGTAAATTAAGGATAGCATAATTGCTGACTATAACTTACTTGTCACATATGCTCCTGTTTTCAGTACCTACAGCTGTTTTTTTAAGTTGCATTAATAAACTATCTCAAAGTACAGTCCTGTGTTCTTTGGCACTTTATGTAGTATTATACTTATTTAAAAATTGCTTTAACCTAAAATAATTTTATTTAAAATTATATTCCAAAGCTTTTCAACAGTTAGAGGCATTTCCCAAACCTGGTACATTGGAAACACTTGTGAAACCTAACAAACAGACAAAAACATCTTCTGTTCTGATTTAGAGGCGTGGAGTGGGAGGAAGGGTGATGAGATCTGCAGGAGTTTTAGATATACAATTAAGATTAGGAACCAGGGAGTTAAGGAATTTCAGCTGCGTGCTAATGCTAGCTTATAAATGCCTAAAAATATGCAAATTAGCAAGTTACAAAATTATCTCAATATTTATTATAAAAATTTATTCTTTGTCTTTTTATGGCTTTCATACTTTGTTTATAATAGTTATTTTAGTGCTGTTTTTGAAACATGTTATTTTTCTTCTAGGATACATTTAATAACGCTTTTTGAAAATGATCGTCATTTTTCTCACCTCTCATCCTTGGAACGGGAGATGACTTTTCGCACTGAAATGGTTAGGTTCTTTCTTCTAATGAATTCATTTGTAGTTTAAGAATAGTGAGACTATAAGGTGGAAATTTATTAGGAACTGAAATGAATTTTTGGTGAATTAACAGTTTCTCAAGCTATAGCCTATAGGTTTATTTTGTTTTATTTTTGCGTTTTTAAAAAAAATTTTATTGGAATATAGTTGATTTACAATGTTGTGTTAGTTTCAGGTGTACAGCAAACTGATTCAGTTATATGTATACATATATTCATTCTTTTGGAGATTCTTTACCCATGTAGATTATTACAGAATATGAGTAGAGTTCTCTGTGCTATACAGTAGGTCCTTGTTGGTTATCTATTTTATGTATAGTAATGTGTGTATGTTAATCCCAGGTTCCTAGTTTATCTCTCCCCACCCACGTTTCCCCTTAGGTAACCATAGGTTTGTTTTTGAAATCTGGCCTGTAGGTTTATTATTTAAATTAAAAAGTGTTTTAGTCCTCACACCATAAACAAAAATAAACTCAAAATGGATTAAAGACCTAAATGTAAGACCTGAAACCATAAAACTCCTAGAAGAGAACATAGGCAGAACACTCTTTGACATAAATTGTAGCAATATTTTTTTTGGATCTGTCTCCTAAGGCAAAAGAAATAAAAGTAAAAATAAATAGAGTCTAGTTAAACCTAAAAGCTTTTTCAAAGCAAAGGAAACCATCCACAAAATTTAAAGACAAGCTACTGAATGGGAGAAAATACTTGCAAATGCTATGACTGATAAGGGGTTAATATCCAAAATACATAAACAACTCATACAACTCAATATAAAAGAAAAAGTTAAAAAAATGGACAGAAGACCTGAATAGACGTTTTCCAAAGAAGACATACAGATGGCTAACAGGTGCATGAAAAGATGCTCAACATCACTAATTATTAGAGAAGTGCAAATCAAAACCACAATGAGATATCACCTCACACCTGTCAGAATGGCTGCCATCAAAAAGTCTACAAATAACAAATGTTGCTGAAGATGTGGAGAAAATGGAACCCTTGTACACTGTTGGTGGGAATGTAAATCAGTGCAGCCATTATGGAGATTCCTCAAAAAACTAAAAATAGAACAACTATATGATCCGGCAATTCCACTCCTGGGCACATATCCAAAAAAACCCAAAAATACTGATTTGAGAAGATACATGCACCCCAATGTTCATGGCAGCATTATTTACAATAGCCAAGATATGGAAGCAACCCAAGTGTCCATCAACAGATGAATAGATAAAGAAGATGTAATATATATATATATATATATATATATATATATGCAATGGGATATTAACCATAAAAATAATGAAATTCTGGCATTTGCAACAACGTGGGTAGTCCTAGAGAGTATTAGGCTTAGTGAAATAAGTCAGAGAAAGACAAATACTCTATTTTATCACTTATGTATGGAATCTAAAAAATAAAACATATATAACAAAAAGAGTGTTTCAGGATTCTTTTACCTCATTCTCCTCCTCTCCTAAGGCAGACTCCTTTTTAAGATAATAAAGATCAATTATAATAGCTGAGGAAGAAGGAAAACAAAGACAAGGTTTAAGAAGTGATACAGGGCTACCAAAATGATCAGAAATTGCTTTCTCTTACGGTGGAGTTGGGAGACCCCATGTTTTATCTGGCTCTTTAAATTTTTTTTTAGCTCTCTTGATTTCAAGATAATTTCTTTTAAGAGACAACTTTTGATATAATGCTTTCTGTTTTTTTGACACCTAACCTATAAAATGGAGATAATGCTATCTACTATATGTATTTCACATAATTGTTATGGGGGTTAAATGGGAAAAAGAATGCCAGAATTGCAGAAATTTACAGTTAAGAGAGACCAGGACTGTCTTCCAGATCAGCTAGTTAGGGGCCAAGAGAACAATTGAAACTGGCTCTCCTGACTGTTTAGCCACTACTTTTGTTTTTTGGTTTTAATTGTGGCTAAATTAAAATAAAAAATTTTAATTAAAAAAATTAGCAGTATTTACCATTTCAACTATTTTAAAGTATACAGTTCTGTGGCATTAAATACACTTATATTGTTGTGCAACCACCACCACCATCCATCTCCAGAACTTTATTATCCCAAACAGACTGTACCTGCTAAACACTTAACTCCCCACTCACACTCACTCCTTACCTAGCTGCTTGGTGACCTCTATTCTACTTCCTGTCTCTATAAATTTGCCTACTCTAGGTATCTTAGCCATTGCTTTTTAAGTCTCACCGTATAGCCACTTAAAGCTTTGAAGAATTGGGTGTGTTAGCATTTGTATGGCATTTGAATTTTTATTATAGGTATTATTTCCAAAGACAGGATATAAAATATTATTAAATAGCATAGCTGTGGCAGAGTCTGGGCTTTGATGACAGATCACTAGATTCAGATAGCAGTTCTGTGCTTTCTTGCATAATGGCTAGTAAGTTAACTTTGATTCTCAGTCTCATCTGTTAACTGGAAATAATGCCAGCCTTACAGGGTTTTATTGAAAATAAAGGAAGACGAAAATGAATGAAGCACATAGCACAGTACCTGGCCCCAAAATAATAACTGTTATTAATAAAAATTTATATGTTTTCTATTTATCTAAGTATAGACATGCATATTAAATATCTTTTCATTGTAGTATTGCCTTGTTTCTCTCATAAGCAAAAGGGAAAATCCTTATATGAACTTATTTTACTAATCAAAATTATGAGTAAATGCTTTTTCAGACATGAGCTAAAACAGATCTTTAATTTTTTTAATACTTTTTTAAAAAATAAATTTATTTTATTTATTTTTATTTTTGGCTGTGTTGGGTCTTTATTGCTGCGCGTGGGCTTTCTTTAGTTGCAGCGAGCGGGTGCTACTCTTCGTTACGGTGCGTGGGCTTCTCATTGCGGTGGCTTCTCTTGTTGTGGAGCACAGGCTCTAGGCGCCCAGGCTTAAGTAGTTGTGGCTCGTGGGCTCTAGAGCGCAGGCTCAGTAGCTGTGGCGCACGGGCTTAGTTGCTCCGTGGCATGTAGGATCTTCCCGGACCAGGGTTCGAACCCATGTCCCCTGCATTGGCAGGCAGATTCTTAACCACTGCGCCACCAGGGAAGCCCCGTAGATCTTTAATTTTAATAGTCACTAGTGTTACTTAGTCTATCAAAAATAAAGTACCTATAGTTGTATGAAGCAGGAATGAGTGTAGGGTTGAAAATTGCTTTTAATGTTTTTTGAGGGAGAGTGTATTACCAACTGTGTGGCCCTTTATTTTTTAGGAAGGAAAGCAGGAAATTGATGAAGTAATGTGAAACAACATGCTTTTGTTAATCTTTGGAATTTAACTAAACAGCACTTTTAGTAACCTAATAAAATCATTATTCCACATGCTGGAATAATGCACTAAAGTAATCCTTTTTTCAGGACACAGCATTTGTGTCATGAACAATAGTCGGTTCACATTTAGTTAGCTTTCACTTTGTGCAGAGCCAATAGATGGAACTAGGAAGTAAGATGAAAGCACAAAGTTCCATCTAATGCTCTTGTGGTCACTTATTTCTTAAGAGTTGGCGAAAAAGAAGTAATTTTCTCTATGCAAAGTTCTACATGTACAAGGACATGAAGTCATCTCTGTGCCAGAATCATCAGATCTCAACCTCTAGGCATCTCATAATGTGGGGGTAAAATCAGGCTTGGTAAAATTAAAAATATATTGTTTACATATTTTAAGGTGTGGTTGGAAAAGCTCCTTAAAATGTTTAACCATCCCTTTAACTCTTTTTCAAACCTACAGAAAATATGAAAAAATAGTATAGTGATAACCTGAAAATGTATGCCTTTTTTGCATCCAAGAATGCACTAGCGAGGAGAAATTAGGTAGTCTTATTATCTATCCTTTTCTTTTTTTCAGAGTAAATTGTTCTAAAAAGAGTTATAAAAATAAATATTTTCAAATTTTACTTACATTGACAATTTGTACTTTTTTAAAGGGACTTTATTATTCCTACTTCAAAACCATTATTGAAGCACCTTCATTTTTGGAAGGACTGTGGATGATTATGAATGACAGGCTCACTGAATATCCCCTTGTAATTAATACAGTGAAACGCTTCCATCTTTATCCAGAGGTAAGCAATATTTGGGGACGAATATTTGTAGAGGGATTCTTCTTTATCAGATAAAAATAGTAAGCACAATGATATTATAGGAAGGAGGGGATTTTAGAGTTTATTTATTGTATGTGTCCTTATAGTTGAGCAGTGTATCAAAAGTTCCTCTCCTAAATTTAAAAACCCCAGAAATTATGCTCACATGAACTTAAAGAATAGAACCTTACTATGGAATTAATGACCAGCGTAATAGGCCAAATGGGAAGGAGCCAAGAAGGATTCTCGATGGAGATGGTCTGTTGGCTTTATTTTTTTTTAAACCTCAATCTATTATTTTCTAATTCTAGCAAAAATATATCCTGTTAAATTCCTCTTCTTTTCCCCAGGCAAGTCTCGGTGAAAAGCAGTACATGGCTACTGCAATATTTACAAAGACCATATATTACAAAACATAAGCAGAGAAAACGTTATGGGAAGATATTATTGAAGCATTCTTTAATCAGTGTTCATCAAATTACCTCCTTGTTTTTATAAAATGCAATAAATGAATGATTTGATGACAGTAATGTCAGGGCAAAAGCAAAATAGATACAAATATAAGTACAATAGCTTCTTTTTAAAAAATTTTTATTGGAGTATAGTTGCTTTATAATGTTGTATTAGTTACTATTGTACAGCAAAGTGAATCAGCTATATGTATACATGTATCCCTTCTTTTTTGGATTTCCTTCCCATTTAGGTCACCACATAGCACTGAGTAGAGTTCCCTGTGCTATACGGTAGGTTCTCATTAGTTATCTATTTTATACAGAGTATCAATAGTATATATGTCAGTCCCAATCTCCCAATTCATCCCACCCACCCTTTTCCCCCTTTGTCTCCATACATTTGTTCTCTACATCTGTGTCTCTTTTTCTGCTTTGTAAATAAGGTTGTCTATACCAATATTTTCAGATTCCACATATATGCGTTAATATACAATATTCGTTTTTCTCTCTCTGACTTGCTTCACTCTGTATGACAGTCTCTAGGTCCATCCATGTCTCTACAAATGACCCAATTTCGTTCCTTTTTATGGCTGAGTAATATTCCATTGTACATATGTACAACATCTTCTTTATCCATTCATCTGTCAATGGACACCTAGGTTGCTTCCATGTCCTGGCTATTGTAAATAGTGCTGCAGTGAACATCGTGGTGCATGACTCTTTTTGAATTACGGTTTTCTCAGGGTATATGCCCAGTAGTGGGATTGCTGGGTCATATGGTAGTTCTATTTTTAGTTCTTTAAGGAACCTCCATACTGTTCTGCATAGTGGCTGTATCAATTTACATTCCCACCAACTGTGCGAGAGGGTTCCCTTTTCTCCACACCTTCTCCAGCATTTATGGTTTGTAGATTTTTTCATGATGGCCATTCTGACCAGTGTGAGGTGATATCTCATTGTAGTTTTGATTTGCATTTTCTAATAATTAGTGATGTTGAGCATTTTTTCATATGTTTGTTGGCCATCTGTATGTCTTCTTTGGAGAAATGTCTATTTAGGCCTCCAGCCCATTTTTTTGATTGGGTTGTTTGTTTTTTAATATTGAGCTGCATGAGCTGTTTGTATATTTTGGAGATCAATCCTTTGTCAGTTGCATCTGTTGGCTTTAGAGACCGTGTGGATGGGCATACTGATCACATGAAGGAACAGTGACAGTGACGAGTAGAATAGTGACCTTGGGGATACATTAATAAGGCAAGATTTATTTAGTTATATAACTAGAAATCTATGAATACTTCCCAATACTAAAAAAAGTATGAATTTTATGATAGTCTTCAAATTCTAGAAATTGGAAAAAAAGAAAAAAAAATATAGTAGATTCAATTTGTGAACTCTGAAGGTAAATGCTGACTTGACAGCATGGTAAGAACTACTTTTGAGTTATCTCAGAATCCAGCAAATTAGTTAAAAAGTCTTTTTATTTCTTTCTTCATATTTTATAGCTTTTAAAAATTATTATTATTTTGATTTTAAAATGTTTAAAATTGCAGAAGCTAGAGAATAATGTGCAAATATGTGTGGTCAACCACCTACAATAAATAAATGCTATTCGTTTATCGTTTTTCTTCTGATATTTTAAAATAAATAAAGCATTATAAGTACAATTAAAGTCATCTTTGTTCTGCTTCCCAGTTAAGTTTGTTCCTTTCCCATTCTCACAAGCATCATTATTGTGAATTTGATGTGTATATCCATCCAGTTCTTTTTTCAAGGATTGTTTTATGTGTTTTTGTAATTTCACATAAGTGTTCTCATACTGAACATATCACTCTACAACATTTTCCTCAATATTTTATTTTGGAATTTTTGAAAATGTATGTACATGTTTATTTTTCTCTAATTTTAACCATTTTATGAATTCCAAAATTAATTGTATATTTCCCTATTATGGATATTAAATTATTTCCAGTTTTTAAATTACAGATGTAAACCATATAATCCAGCAGTTGTACTCCAGGACATTTATCCCAGAGAAATTAAAATTTATGTTCACACAAAAACCTATACACGTTTATTGTAGCTTTATACATTGTAGCACAAAACTGCAAACAACACAGATGTCCTTTGACATGTGAATGGTTAAAGAAACTGTGGTACATTCATACCAGGAATACAATTCACCAATAAAAAAGGAACAAAGCATAAGAAACTGCCAAACTATTTTCCAGAGTGGTTATGCAATTTTACATTTCTACCGGGAATGTATAAGTGATTCACTTTCTCCACAGGGTCTCCAGCATTTGGTGTTGTCACTACTTTTTATTTTAACCATTCTGATTTATCAGAATGTAGTGATTTATCATCATGGTTTTAATGTGCATTTCCCTAATGACTAATGTTGTTGAACACCCCTTTTTTTTTTGTTTATTAGCTATCTGTATACCCTCTTCAGTGAAATGTGTCTTCATGTCTTTTGCTAACTTTCTAATTGGGTTTTTTTTTTTTTTAATGTTGAATCTTAGGATATTCTTTAGGTATTCTAGGTACTACTTCTTTGCCAGGTATGTGGTTTGCAAATATTTTCTTCCAGTCTATACTTTGTTTTTTCATCCTCTTCAGTAGAGTCTTTTGCATAAGAAAATTTTAAAATTTTAATGGAGTCCAGTTTAGCAATTTTTCTTCTTGTGGATTGTGCTTTTGGTGTCAAGTCTAAGAATTCTTTGCCTAGCCCTAGATGCTAAATATTTTCTGTTTTTTTCTAAAAGCAATTAGAATTCTATCTGTGATCCATTTCATTTTGAATTAATTTCTTTATGTGACGTGAGACGTGAGACTTGGGTAAAGGTTATGTTGTTGTTGTTTTTTACCTATAGATGTCCAATAGTTTCCACACCACTTGTTGAAAGGGCTATCTTTTCTTCATTGAATTGCTTTTGCACCTATGTGACAATAAATTAGGCATATTTCTATGGGTTTATTTCTGTGTTCCCTGCTCTCTTCCATTGATTTATGTGTCTATCCCTCTATCAGTACCATATAGTCTTGATTAATGTACCTATACAGTAAGTCTTGGATTAGGTAAACTGATTTCTTTCACTTCATTCTTTTTCAAAATTGGTTTAGCTAGTTCATGTGCCTTTTAATGTGTATTTAACAAGAATGTTTTCTATATCTAATTCTATTGATACTTTGATAAGAGTTACATTAAACATGTAAATAAATTTGAGGAGAATTGACCTCTTCGCTAGTGAGTCCTATTCGCTATTAATTCATGAACATGGTATGTCGCTTGTTTATTTAGGTATTCTTTGGTTTCTTTCAAAAGCATTGTGTAGTTTTCAGCATACAAGTCTTGTATGTGTTTTGATAAATATACACCTAAATATTTCATGTTATTTTAAATGATGATAAAGGGGATTGTATTTTTAATATTGATGCCCACATGTTCATTGCTACATGGAAATACAGTTGATTTTTTTGGTATGTTTATCTTTTACCCTGCAATCTTGCTGAACTCACTTATTAGTTCTAGGAGTATTTATTTTTTATGCATATGTTGGGATTTTCTACATAGTGAGTCATTTAATATGCAAATAGAGTATTATTTTTTTCTTTTAATCTGTATGTCTATTATTTCTCTTATTTACCTTATTGCAGTGGCTAGAACTTTCAGTACTATGTTTATTAAGACTGGTGAATGTGGACATCCAGGCCTCATTCTTGATCTTAGGGAGAAAGCATTCAGTCTCTAATCATTAAGTATAAAGTTAGCTGTAAGTTTTTTTGCACATGACCTTTATAAGATTGAAGTAGTTCCTCTCTTATTCCTAGTTTTTTCTGTAAGTTCTTATCAGAATGGGTATTGAATTTTTTCTAATGCTTTTTCTGCACCAATTGATATGATCATGGAATTTATCTTCTTTGTTCCATTAATATGATGGAGTACATTCATTTTTTCATACTGAAATAGTCTTGCATCCTGGAATAAACCCCATCTGATCATGGCATATAATTATTTTTATATATTGCTGAAATCTATTTGCTAATATTTTGTTAGGGCTTGTTACGTCTGTCTTTATAAGGGATATTAGTATGTGGTTTAGTTTTTTGGTACTTTCTTCGTTGGTTTCAGTATCAAGTATCAAAGTATCTTTTTTTTTTTTTTTTTTTAACTCAAAGTATCTTTAACTCCAAACCTGAAAAAATAAGGCAAAGGGGAAATCCAGGGAACCTATTACCATGTCATTCCTTGGGCCCTGACATTCCTATCTAGTTTGCCTTCTTTTCTCTACCTTTCAGGGTCTTCTTGTGTTTGATTTATATTATTCGCAGGAGTTCTAGTTGTACTTGTAGGAATAGGAAATTTACATTATTTAAATATTGACCTTTTTTTCATTTTCATTTAGTTTAAGTGATTTTCTAATTTCCCATGTGATTTCTCCTTTGATCCATTGGATACTTAAATATTGTTACTTAATTACAAAGTACTTATGGGTTTCCCAAATTTCTTTCTTTTTTTTTTTTAATTTCTATAAGTACTTTTCAATGTAATTTGTAGTAGTAACAATTGTATAGTATAGACCTACCTAAGATCTAAGATGAAAGAAGCAGTTTTCTGCAGCAGCTTTCTCTATATCCCAGCTTACTTTTCAAAGGCAGTCTGACCTTATTTCCTCTAATGATTATCTGTCTAATTCTAGTGTAAATGGAAAAATCAAAAAGAAAAAAAAACCTATTTGTTGAATCTTCAACTTTAGTTAACGTTGACTTACTCTGTGTATATAAGATAAGGACTTAACTTATTAGACTAGGCCCATTTTTTCCAGTGTTTGATAAGTATTATTTTTAGTTTTGGGTTATTTTTGGAACTTTATGTCATTACATCTCTGTTTCTTGTTCCACTAGTTTCCAACAGTATGGTCTCTAAAACATTAGCTAATTTTTTTCTTTTTACTTATTAAAAATATTTATTGAATAATTTGCACAGTTTTCAGCTTCTTTGATGCTTTGAAAAAGTAATCATGGTAATGTAGTTCATTTGTTTTTAAAACTTGAAAGCATGTAAATGACAGGCAACAAGGACTCGTCCAGTCTTATTTTCATATTGCATAGATACAATATGCAGATTTACATTTGCTTGCGACCTTATATAGTACTTAAGTGTTGAAGTAAATGTCCATACTTTGTGTTCACAAGGAGATTAATTTCTCTTCTAAAGATGAGATTAATTTCTCATCTAAAAGTGTAAGTTTGAAACAATGTATTTTGAAAAGACAAAAGCATTTAATGCTTACTATATGCCAGTACTTATATATATAAGCTCTAATCTCCCATCACTCTTGTAAGATGGTTATTATTGATATTAACCTCATTTTACAGATGAGGTGGCTGAGGTTCAGAGGCTGAAGGATTACTTCACACCATAGAAACCATACCTTGCAGAGTCAGAATCATTTGTTCTATTTTGACTTCAAAGTCATGCTTTTCTACTATATTAAATGACATCTCAGAAAGGAGTATAATTCTAGAATTTGCACATACATTTAATGTGGAAATTTTTTGTACATGTATGAAAAATACACAAGAATAGAAGTTATAAATTTAAGCAGAATGTCAGTCTTATAAAATTAAGTGATAAAATAGTAAATAATATTATATATGAAAAGATGTTTATGACATTGCTTAGTGATGTATATTACATTAACATTTTATAATACATAATATTACATAATGAATAACTCTAGCTACATGTTTTTTATGCCTAGGGAGAGACTGGAAGGATGATCGCCAAAATAGTAAAAGTAGTTAGTTCTAGGTTATTTTTAGTTTCCCTTTGAACTCCTCTTTACTTTTTTTAACTTTTTTCCCCAATGATTTTGCATTGTTTTTCCCAAATCTATAAAATTATTTATTAAAAAATCTCCCAGGCATGAGCATTTTGTCTGTAATTTTTTTGTTGCTATTTTCCCTTGTCTTTAAACTTTTTAAAGTAGATTTCAGGTTGGGAAGTACTGGTTAATTAAATCTGCTTGGTCAGAGTTTTAATGGGCACAGGAGCTATTGTTCCATGTGCAGTTGGTTTTATAGACTATGAGTTGGTTTTTAGACTATGAAGAAAATAAGTTCAAGGACCTAAGGGAAATGTTATGAGATACTTCTGTAAATCTTTGTATTTTGCTATTAATTATCATAATTATGTACTTCATGCTTGATTTTACAGCTAATATTAATTATGTTAGAGTTGATTACAAGAGTATATTACAGAGATGTCGATCACAACATAAATTTTGTAGATGTGCATTACTCAGTAATACATAACTTTAGTTGATAGTGTGTGTATATAAAATTTTAAATGACTGTTTCCCACATGAAATGATTTAAATAAATTCATCAAAGTTTATAATGTTAAAGGCAGCCATCATAAAATGGTATTTTGGAAAAATTATGATTAAGAAAATATTGAATTTTTCTTTATTATCTTTTTGATTTTATCTCTTGTAGGTGATTATAGCCTTCTGGTATCGCACATTTGTGGGAATAATGAATTTATTAGGGCTGGAAACAAAGACCTGCTGGAATGTGACCAGAGTAGAACCTCTAAATGAAGTTCAAAGCTGTGAAGGCATGTTTCTTCCTAAAATGCTGTTGTATTGTCATTAATGTTTACATAAACATTTTATAATGTTATGACTCACTTTAAGAATTATTATAAACTACTGTGATTTTTTTTCTTTAAAAACAGTCTAGAACTGATTCACCTAAAAGTGTATTTACCCTTTAATTTTCTGAGAAGGCAATGTACTTGCTAATAAGAGTATTAATTTGGAATTTAATTTGAGTATTAATATACTCCAGTGTAAGGCCATATTGATTATAAGTCGTTCCTCCATTTCAGAAGGTACAAAAAAAGCTTTGGGGTGGCTTGAATATATAAATTTGGAGGATGTAGATTAAATAGTCACAGTTCTACCTGTAATAGTTAACGTAAATAGTTAATGTAAAAATTTAGTTATGCATAAATATTTAAAAATCAGATATATAATAGATTACTTTAGAAATTCTGCTGTTTTTGTGCTCTCACAGTCCATGAATAGTTCTAATCAAACTCTTCATATACATCTTCTATGTCAGTATCTTTGTCAAAGAACTGCTTTTCGAATCATCTAACAGTTTTCCAGGATCTGTAATTGTCACTTCCATTTAAGATGTTTGCAATTTAGCACTGTTACAATCTTAGCATGATGCTGTTCCTTGAAACTCTTATTTGAAATCACACGTATCTACTTGCATAACACATAGTTGTTTTTTCTTTATTTCTTCATATTCTCTAGAACATTATGTTTTATAAATATATTTTTGTTGACTTGTGTACAGTAACATTCAGTTCTCAGAATATATCCTAAATTTGTATTTCCATGTTTCCCTTACATTTTTACTGATTCCCTCAGATGGTCTTTATAACCATGGTCTAAAACAGCATTGGTAGAAGATATTTGAGGGCAATTAGACTTTTTTTTTTTTTTTTTGTACAAACTAAAGGAATTGAGAGACTGCCTCAACCAGCTTAGAAGGTATAAACTTTTCTGAGGGATGGGAAAAAATCACTTTATATATGTACATATATGGTATTTATTAAGTTGCCACTAAGTGATAGGTTAGTGTTGGCACTTGGGACGCCAAGATAAACTGGGTAAACATGGGGCCTTACCCTCATAGAGTTTGCAACATAAGAGGGATGTTAGCGGTTACAACTGTGGTGGATGTTACAAATAGGAAAATAAGATTGCTGAGGTTAGAAGAAGTGTTTCAAGAATAGGAACCAGCATTTTCCAAAGTCCTGAGGCAAGGGAGAACTGAAAGAAAGCTAGACTTCCTAGAGCAGAGAGATAGAGAAGAAAACATGGTGTGAAATGATGCTTAGAATGTAAGCAGGGGTCCGACAATGAAGGACCATTTACTAGTTAAGGATTTTATGTATATTCATTGAAGAATTTTGACAGATTTTTATTTTCAAAACACAATTTCGGCAGTTACATGGAAAAGACACTAGTAAAGGACAAAAGTGAATTCAGTAAGGCCAGGTAGGAAACGGTTTTGCTCTCAGCAAGTGATTGCAGGAAAGGTAACTGGAAAATGAATGGATTTGAGAGATAGCTGGAAGGAGAAACGACAAGATTTGGTAATTGTTTGATAGGGAAGGGGAAGGAGAATGAATTTATGTAACACTGTTGGGTTTCTGGCTTAATTGAGTCCCTCCATTCAAAGTGGTAAGAAACATTTTTAAAAAGTAGCAGGTTTGAATTGCTATTAATTCGAGGTACCTGAGAGACCCCAAAGTGTAGATGTCAAGTGGCTACCTGCATATACATATCTACAGGAACAAGAAGAAAGTTCTCATCTGAAGGTAGACTTGGAGTCATCTGTATATAGATGATAATTGGAACCATGGAAGTGGAAGAATTTCCTTAAGGAGAATATGCAGACTGAGAAAAGAAGAAGGTATATGACAGAGCCTAAGGTGGTCCAACATTGGAGGGGGGTGTGTAAAAGGATGAGAAGTTACTAGGACAGACTGAAAAGGAATGATCAGAGAAGAAGAAATCAGAAAGGCAGCCTTTAGATCCTGGCTCCACCAGTTATAGCTAAATAACTTTTGGCAAGTTACTTAAGTTTTCTGTGTTGTTTTCTCAACCATTAAAAAACGTATTTTCATACCAAGTAATTTCAAAGATTTGTTCTGAGTATTATGTGAGATGATGATTGCAAAGTACCTAGTAGATTATGTGTGTGTGTTAATATATTATATATATATGTATTGTCTTATACCCGGATATATTAAGTATTAAGGTTCTGGCTATACATGATAATGGATCAATTTATCCCATACAGACTAAAGCTGCTCCTTGAAGTCAGGGGCCGTATTTTACTCATCCTAGAGCCTAGCAAAAGATAAAATTAATGCAATGGATTTTCGGTTATAATTTATCAAATGGCTCTACAGACAGTTCTAGATACGGAACAATAGCAGCATCACCTAAATAAAATGAAGCACCAACTAATCATTACACTATAACAACACTTCAATAGGGAAAAGTATAAATGTAACTAATAACGCCTCATGGATGGGGAAAGTACTAATGTAACTATTAAATAGAGCAGCAGTCTGAGCAGCAAAGCTTTCAGCAAATTCATGAGCTCTTGATTACAAAGCACTGAGATAATTATGCCCAATTGCTGTATAGTAATTTATTCATTAAATACTGAATAATCTGTGTCTTTTTAAAGGATTGGGAGACCCTGCTTGCTTTTATGTTGGTGTGATTTTTATTTTAAATGGAATAATGATGGGATTGTTCTTCATATATGGTGCATACTTGAGGTAAGACTACTGTATTAAAAGATCTTTCAGTGGAATAATAAGGACTTTCTGACGTTTGTTGATTAAATTAAAAGGATAAATAACAAGATTAATTGACTAATAGTAGGAAACCTTTAGATTTTATTGTTTCAGAAGCTGAGCCAAATATGCAGCCAAAAAGTAGAGCTGTTGCTAAAACAATATCTTAAAGGCCCCTCTTTTATCCTTACGGAGATATTTTTTAAGCTAATTAAGATTCCTTAACAAAGATTTTAATGAAAATACCTCTAGATCATGTGTAAAATTATTATAACATTAGAGGGGATCTTTGGTTGGCATTAGTAGCAAAGTATTAATATTTCTAATTTTCATCTCTGTTCATGTGAAATTAAGAAAGCAGTAAAAAAAATTGTATATCACTTGTATCAGACACTTACATTTGATAGCCTATCTTTCTTGATAACAGCACCACAATTTTGTTTGGGGTAGCAGGGTGCCCAATTTCAGGTGATAGGTTGAAGTTAACTATGACAATCATGTATTCTGCTTCCCACTCTCCATTGCATGTTGGGAGAGCCATATGAGCTAGCTTTTCTGGTGAAAAAGAAGGTGAAATCAGACTTGGTTACTCCAGGAAAGCATTTGCCTTTCTAACAAAAGGTTAGATTCAGCTGCCCCTTTTCTGTTATCTTCCTGCTTTTACCTGGATGTGATACCTGGAGCTATTGCAGTCATTTTGTGATCATGAGGGAAAGGCCATAAACATAGCACATATGTCTGCCTTAACATCCTTCTGCTGCTGAACCAATGCCAACAGGCACTTATCTTTTATTTTCTTGTTGAATGATACAATAAGCATCCATATTATTTAAGACACTTTTGTCAGATTTTGTTTCTGACAACAGAATACGTTTTTAACTGAATCATCAGATTTCTTTACAATGTTATTCTTGAACTGCACAACATTAAAAGTGAAAAATCTAGATTTAATCTTTCAACAATTACTGAGTTTTCATAAGGTTTATGTTTCTATAGAGATTAATATATATATACCCCTTGTTTTTGGAAGTTTTCAGCATAAAAATCCTAGCACAGAATCAGTGAAAAATTGTGATCTTGATAAAATTTGTTGACCTTGATAAGCTGATTTTAAAATTATTCAGAAATGCACAGGGCCTAAAATAGTTGAGACAATCCTGAAGAAAATGTGAGAACTTACTTCATTAATTATTTCTGTATTATAAAGCTAATGTAAATAAGACAATGTGATATTGGCATAGAGATAGACAAATAGATCACTGGAATAAAGTAGAACCCAGAAGCAGAAATGTACATTGATATACACTTGGTATATGACAAAGTGGATATTACAGATCAGTGGGTAAGGATAGGCTTCTCAATAAATGGTGCTGAAATAATGGGGAGATCATATAGAACACAGCAGAGTCAGAACTTATGAAAAACAAATCCTAGTTGGATTAAAAACTCAAATGTGATAGACAAAATTATAAAATGTTTAAAATGTTATATAGAAGATTATCATCAGTAACTTGGGTGTAAGAAAGGATTTCTTAAACAAGGTACAAAAGTCCAGCCGTGAAGAAAAAAACTGATAAATTTGATGAAAAGAATTTAAGTTCCTCAAGATATAATAGAATGAAAAGATAAGCCACAAGCTGGGAAAAGATACTGCAAAGCATGAACGCAATGTGGTATCCAGACTTACATTCATTAATTTGACAAATATTTATTGAATGCCTACTGTGACTGGGAGCACTATTCTAGGTGCTAGGGAAACAAAACAAAACAAACAATCCCTGTCCTCATGGAATTTATATTCTAGGGGATAGACAAAGACTAAGAAGATAGACCACCCAATTGAAAATTGGACAAAATATTTATGAATAGACATTTCCCAGAAGAATTCCAGATTGCCAATAAACATATGTAAAATTGACCACCATCATTAATTATGGGGAAAATACTAATTTAAACCACAATGAGATACCATTTCACACCTACTAGATTGACAAAGGCAACTTTTAACCCTGGTGGGTGGATATATAAGTTAGTACAGCTGTTTTGGAAAAACAATGTGCATTATCTAGTAATAGTAGATACCTTATAACTCAGCAATTCCAATTTAAAGTAAATATGCCTAAGAAGCTCTTTTATGTACACCAGAAAATATATACAAGAACATAGCAGCATTGTTTGTAGTAGCTCCAAACTAGAAACAACTTAAATGTCCTTCAGCAGAGAAGTGTACACATTGTAGGTTTATTAATACAGTGAAATACTGTACAACAATGATAATGAACTAAAGCTGCAAACATCAACATGGAAAAATCTTACAAATATAATGTTGAATGAATCAAGGCATGCACAAAATTTAAAAATACTGCATACTTATATTTGTATAAAGTTTAAACAGATTAAATGATAGTATGATATGTATATAGAAGCAGTTCTATTGGTAATCACAAAACTCAGGATAGTGGCTGTCTTAAGGGGTGGCAAGTGAGGTCTCAGGGTGTGATCAGTTTTCTGTTTCAATGATATATGGTAGATACAAGAATATCCACTTTATAAGTGTTCTATAAGCTATCTAGAAATTTTTATGCACTTTCCTATATGTGTGCCAGATAGGAAAAATACACAAGCTCATCAGTATTTTGAGGGAAAGGATTGCTTTTAGATTATCTTAACAGGCTTTAAAATGTTCTAGTTTTAAAAATAGTTTGTATTTATTATGCTTTTTTCAAATATGGAAAATGTTACACGAAACTAAGACATTTTAAAAGTTAGTATTTTTCATTGGGAGAGCTACCCAAAAGGTGATAGTCTTCTCTAAATTGGTTACACAGTTCTAGAATATCAAATACATTATTAGGCTCCAGTCTTTAAGAAGGATATGTAGATATAACATATTTTGGCTATAACAGTGTCACCAAAACTGTGAGGAGATTAGAAACTATGGCATATGAGAATATGAGAAACAAAAGAAATAGGGATTTGGGGAAAATTGTCTACTTCTTACCTTGGCCACCCTCCCACACTGGCACTAACTTGGAAGGTAGATATTCCATTTCTGTTCTTTTGGTGGTTAATGATAAAATGTTAACATGCATATCTAACTTGATCAAGTCTAAAATTAATTGATATCTTTCCTCTTCTTTTTGATCAGTACAAGGAATTTCAGAACACTTTACTTCAAAACAGCCCCTAGCATCTTGTAATTATTACCATAATTTAGTACTTCTAGTACCCCTCCACAGCAGTCATCACTGTTATTTTTTGTTGTCAAATCTTCCTTAGATTTATCCTCATGTTCCTAGTTTCTATATGCAGCATTTGTTCTTGCTTCTCACACCTTCCTCCTTTCAATTTCTTCTTTTCTGATGTGCATCCTTTGAATTTCCCTTAGTGAAAATCTGATAAAGGTATATTTCCCATTGGCTTTCCTCTGCTTGTTTTGTTAAACTCATTCCTTCCTTTTTTCAGTCATTCAACCAGTATTTATTGTCTTCAGAGTCTGAAGCTGTGTATATAATGATGAACAATACTTTAAAGAAAAGGCAACTTTAAGAAGTGGTTTTTAATCTTTGATAATAATCAGCCATCCTTGATCTCAGTTTTGTATTCTACATTGTTGTTTCTTGGGACTCAACAAAAGAATATTTGCAGTAGTTTAGATGGTTCAGTTACCGCTAAATGAAACTGTTAGACTCTTCATCTCTCAGTCACTGAAATCCAATTTGGAATGACAAAAATTTGCCTCCACTCAGAATATTCAAAGAATGCAGTATAGACTCTGAAGTGCTGGCCTGTTTGTTAAAAATTATTTTATGTTCACATATAATATTTTACATAGAAAATATTTTACATATAAATTAATAACATTCAGATTACTTTGTATGTACACTTTGTATGCTTGTACGTTCAAGAGTAAAACATCAACTACATGGGTACTTTTGAAATTTTTACTGTTATTTTATATGGTTTAGTACTATGACATTTTAAAATCTAAGATAATTTTGTGAAAACTCACTATATTTTACATGAATTTTGATTGTATACATTTTTTTTACAGTGGGACTCAACTTGGAGGTCTAATTACAGTATTATGCTACTTTTTCAACCATGGAGAGGTTTGTTTTCTAGAAAATAATTTGTAGAAATAGAAGGGGTGGTATAGGAACAAGGAAACTTATTCATCAAAACAGTATTTAATTGTATATTACTTAGGACTTGACAGTATTTTAAAGAACCTTGTGTTGTAAGTTGATGTTTTAATCATGTTGATCCACATTTTTACATAATAATTAGAATTTATGATGTGAGCTATCTTGCCTGGTTTTAGCATATATATATGTTACATATATTTTGTAGAAAAAGGAAGTACTATATTTGTTGAGTTCAGGCACTTTATGTACATTATCTCACTCCCACCAAACTTTTTAGGGAGGTGGCTGTTATCCTCACAGTAGAAGATACGAAATTGAAATTTGGAGAGGTTAAGTTACGTACTCAAGATTCCACATTCACGCCATGATGAAGCTGGTTTTCCTCTTCTACATCTTTCTGGCTCTAATACCTCACTTCTTCCTATTACATCATGCTGCCTTTTCAATTACACAAAATGCTGAATTCAAAATACAAATTAACTTACTAACTCAGCCCAATAAGACATGGTCCACCTAAAAAGAGTTCATGGAAACTTATTTAGAATATGATAGATTCATTCAACAAAATATCAAGTACAAAACGTGTGCCAGAGTCCGTGTTAGATGCTGAGGATATGGCCAAGAAAAGTGGAAGAATCTGATTGCTAGTTTTTGGAAGCAAAATATGTAATATGTTATGGCACAGATTATATAGGGTAGAAGTCTCTATCCATTACTATTGGGAAAGGTAGATACTTGGTTAATTTTAAAAAATCAATTAGACAAGGGAATCATAAAAATTATACATATGTATCTTAAATATATTAAAGCAAACAAATACATTGTCAGTCACCAGTGTATTAGTATAAGCACAAGACCTTTTCTCTGAGTATGCCAGATGACTGACACTATGAGTTGACCTTCTTATACATACCGTAACTCACCTTCCGAGGTTTACAATTTTGGTTTCCTGGAAGAAGAGCAATAAATTTTAAGACTCTTACAAGGTTGTGAGAGTTTAGATTCTTTCTAGAATTTCAGAATTCTTGATATAAAATTTTATAATATTCCCACCCATATGTCTTGGAAATAGTTTTAAAGTCTATATGAAAATTTAATTAATACTTTCATTGTATACATCATATCAGTGAATCCCAAATACTTATAGTTGTTTTTAGAAATTTATAGTTAACTCTTTCAAAGGTATATTTCACAAATTCAGAGACAGTCGTAATTACTTGTAATGGGTGTCTGTACACATTAAACTTGTCATGTGTAAACATTTGGTGTTTGTGAATGCCCTAGGTGACATTTGTTTAGATATTTTTCTGAGCATGTATAAATCCCAAAGCCCTGGGATGCCCAGGGTCATCACTGAAGAGCTGGAATGTGAATCTGGTGTGTCTTTCCCAGAATCCTCACTGCGCCTAACCCTGTCATCTTGTTTGTCCTTCGAGTGTCCTTATGTTTGGCCTGGTCTATCTTTCACTTATTTCTGGACTTGCTAGTTAATGGCTCTCTACCTAATGGCTATGTGCTGTAAGAGAACTCCAAAAACTGAGTAGCTATACCAGGTATCCAGAAATAAATGAGCCTAGTATTAAAATTACTAAAACCAGCCCACCCATGATTTTTTAAATTAATTGTGTTTATTGCAATGGAATATAGAGCGAGGTAAGCATTTTATTGATTTCAGGCTACTCGGGTGATGTGGACACCACCTCTCCGGGAAAGTTTTTCATATCCATTTCTTGTACTTCAGATGTACATCTTAACTGTGATTCTCAGGTAATTTTTATTTATAAAACGAAACTAGCTAAATTGTAAGTTTCTCAAAATTACTTCAACCTATCATTATAATTACTAAATTTAGGCTCTATTTCTAAAAATTACTTCAAAAATAAATTGTGTGTCCAGTTTTAAAAAAAATCTAAAATTGCTATGTAAAAAATCGCTTTCCACTTAAGAGTCTAGGCTACAGGGTTTACATAACTATGTTATATTTTAATAAACCAATATGTATGTGTTCATATATATTTGGTAAAGGTGCAAAGGTTTTTGAGAAAGTATTACTTTTTTCCCTCAATGCTTATGTACTCTGACTCATTGTTGTCCATCCTGTGGTTTTGATGAAGCATGAAAAAAAAAGTGTTCTATGCACAAGTGAATTTGGGAAATGCTAGGTTGGATAGATAAGGAGTATCTATATTCATATGTTTATGAATATTTCTGAACTACAGATGTTTCTAGAGGCTCAACCAAAGTTTCATCTCAACAGTTTTTCCTGGACACATTTTTTGGTTGGGATTAATTTTATAAGCATTTCAGAAATTTTAAAAGTCTGAGGAACAACAACAAAAACAAAAATAGTAGAATACTATAAATAACTTTACCATAGAGATAGGTTCATAGAACGTTCATGAGATCTCTTATTGAGATAGTGATCACTGTCCCTTCCAAACTCCCAGAGAAACTCGTAGTTCACTTACTAGTACCCATCAGATTTTGCCTATATTAAGATCATTTGTGTACATGTCTTCTTTCTTTCTTAAAGCTGTAAATTTGTTAATAAAGCATACATACACAGATGTCTAAACATACACTTAATGTATTAAAATGCCACTGGAAACAGAGACCATGCCACATTTATCTCTTTAACCATGGAGCACTTAGCACACTGCCATGTAGACATTTAAGGCCCTTATATGTTAGCTTAAAGAAGGTAAATAAAGGCATACTGGCATGACTACCAGCCTCTAGAAAGGTGCAGACTACCTTGTGGTTTGTTAACCTACATAAAAGTTAATTTTTGGATTGAATATGGATTTGAGAATCTGATCCTTATCTGGATTTCTATATCTTTGCTCTACACCTTATCTTCTCTCAAAGATTATGGTAGAGGAAGCTGCCCATTTATCCCCACTCATTCCCAGTTAAATTTCTAGAAAGATGGTTTATTTTCCATTTTTATTTTTTGAAGTGATATTAGTCTGACCAATAAGAGATTTCATGGAATTAAATATGTTAATTAGAACATTTAGAATTGTATCCTTGAGTGCATGTGTTATACTCCATACCTTAGCCAAAAGTAATTTTTATTTTATAAATATAACTGAGTACTTAGTGAATATATTTTGTGATAATATTATTAAACAATATGATCATTAAAATTTTGCTTTTGAAAATTTATATACCATAGGACAAGAATTTATGGAAATCCAATACAACCTTTATAAAAAGAAGAGTTACAGTTTTATAATTTACACAAAATGTGTGCATTTCTTTTTTTCATATTCTAAAAGGTACTAAAGTCTATGTGGTAAAAGGTATTGGTTACTGATAAATCTCATGATTGCAGAATGGACGGTTTAAACTTCAATATGCATTAGTTTAACTGTATTCCAGAATTATTTCTTTAAAGTCATTGTTTAAAATCTCTTTCTTTAAGTTTTTCTCATAGTCGTTAGCTAATTATTTCACCAGCACTTACACTTTTCTTCATTGCTTTTTGAAACATAAAAGTGGTGGTATATGAAAGTTATTGCTGCTCATGTAGTGTAAATATCTCGAGGTATGCAAGGTCAGTTCAGATTCTATTTTCTGACATTCTTGCTAGAGTATTAAATTTCTAATGTCATGCATAGTTAAAGAAAAATAAAATTTTAGTTGAATATAGTTGATTTACAATATTTTATTAGTTTCAGGTATGCAGAATAGTGATTCATTATTTTTACAGATTATATACTCCATTAAAAGTTTACAAAATAATGACTCGAATTCCTTGTGCTATATGTTTAAGATACCTACTGATAAAGTAGATACAATACTTTATTTAAAGCTCTAATTTTGTTTGTTTTATTATAAACATTTTTATAACCCAAATATTTTAAGTTCTTAATGAGATTTTAAAAGTTAACTATATTTTGTTGTCTAACATCAAAGGTAAGGGGATCAATAGATTTCAGCATTTTGCAACTAGTCATTCAGTTTAATGATAGGCTACTTTTATAGTAAAACTTACTGGTGTCACTTCTCTCCATTAAGGACGTCGAACAATAGTAAAAAGCATTTTATTGCACTCTGCCTTTCCAATGTTGCTTTTATGCTTCCCTGGCAATTTGCTCAGTTTATACTTTTTACACAGGTAAGATGATTTTAAACTAATTTAAGTTGAATGCAAGATGTGCTTGGTTGTTTCCATAGGAAAAATTTTTTTTATTGAAGTATAGTTGATTTACAATATTGTGCTAATTTCTGCTGTACAGCAAAGTGACTCAGTTATACACATATATACATTCTTTTTTTATATTCTTTTTCATTACAGAGAAATTTTAAATGTGATTATATTTGTGCCCTAATAGATTTTCAAAATATGGAATAATTATAAAGTTTATATACATGTGTGATTTTTTTAATCATATAAATCTACCTTCTGTTAATGTGTTGGTTAGTTAGGCAGATATTAAACCTGCAAAAGACTTTTTCATCTTATTTTAATCCATAATTTTTCCTGTTGGTATTTGAGATGATCTCTGTAAACCAGCCTGTAGATTTTCCTTTTGTCTGAGGAATCATTTTAGGTGCCAAGCTGCGCAACATGGTAAGGGCCACTTCGATTCTTCATGGTAGGGGATTTCTGCTTCTAATCCAGCTAAATGTTGGCTGTTCTGTCTGAAGAGCAGAATCTTACTGGAAAGCATTTCTCAGAGCTTTAATCATGGTATTATTCAGTGAATTGAGGCCATATCCTGTTTCTTCAAACAACTAAGTAACTAATGGCAAGAAACTGAGCTGGGGAAGCAGAGAGTAAAAGGTCAATTTTGATGAAATTTCCTGGTATGATTTTTCGTTAGAACTCCTTTCCACCTAACTAACAAACACTGATAATATGTAATGATGTTCTTTATTGGCAGTGAGAAATTTTGCCAAGAATCCTTGTCCTGCCAGTTGTCTACAAAGAATGACATTATAACCACAACTTAATTGATGCTGCATGTTTAAAGCATGTTAAGAGTATTCCCTCTGCCTTACTTCCTTATATTTGGTCTATAACTAACACAGAATTTCTGTGGTTTTCATTATTTGCATATGCCAACATAGTAGAATAGATTGCTAATGTGCATCATTTCCTTGCAAGGAGATGTATTAATTTAGCTCCTTGGGTAATTTTGATATTGCCTTAATGATTTTCTATCCATTCAAAAGATATACTAGACTTTTAGTTTGTTTTTTTTTTTTGAGATGTAATTAACATTTTGTAAGCTTAAGATATACAACGTATTGATTTGATACATTATTATATTGCAATATGATTATCCCCTGATTAACACCATAGTGTTAGTTAACACCTCTATCAAGTCACATGATTATTATTTCATTCTTGTGGTGAGAACGTTTAAGATCTAGTCTCTTAGCAACTTTGAATTATATGATACAGTATTGACTGTAATAACTATGCTATGCATTAGATCTCCAGAACTTATTCATCTTCTAGTTGCAAGTTTGTATACTTTGTCCAACGTCTCTCTAATTCCCCCACCCCCAAGCCCCTCGTAATCACCATTCTACTCTCTGTTTTTACAAGTTTGGCTTTTTTAGATTCCACATACAAGTAATATAATAAAGTATTTGTCTTTGTCTGACTTATCTCACTTAGCATAATGCCTTCAAGGTCCATCTGTGTTGTCACAAATGGCAGGATTTATATATATATATATATATATAGCACGTCTTCTTTATCCATTCATCTGTTGACGGACACTTAGGTTGTTTCCATACCTTGGCTATTGTGCATAATGCTGCAGTAAACATAGATGTGTAGATATCTCCTCAATATTCTGTTTTCATTTCCTTTGGAATATGTACCCAGAAGTGGGATTGCTGGATCATATGGTAGTGGTATTTTAAATTTTTTGAGAAACCTCCATAGTGTTTTTCACAGTGGCTCCACCAATTTATTTACATTCCCACTAACAGTGCACAAGGGTTCCCTTTCCTCCACATCCTCACCAACATTTGTTTTCTTTTGTCTTCTTGATGATAACCATTCTAATAGGTATGGAGGGATATCTTACTGTGGATTTGTTTTTATTTCCCTGATGATTAGTGACGTTGGGTGTCTTTTCATGTACCTGTTGGCCATTTGGATGTATTATTTTGAAAAATATTTATTGTTCCTCCACCCATTTTTTAATCAGTTTTTTTTTCATTATTGAGTTGTATGAGTTCTTTATACATTTTAGATATTAATATTTCACCTAATATATGATCTGCAAATATTTTCTCCCATTGCATTGGTTGCCTTTTCATTTTGTTGATTGTTTCCTATGCTGTGCAGAAGCTTTTTGTCAATAGTTTGATGTAGTCTCACTTGTTGATTTTTTCTTTTGTTGCTTGTGCTTTTGGTGTTACAATCCAAAAAATCATTGCCAAGATGAGGGTCAAGGAGCTTATTCCCAAAGTTTTCTTCTAGGGGTTTTATGGCATCAGGTCTTATATTTAAGTCTTTAATCCATTTTAAGTTAATTTTTGTGAGTGGTATAATATAGAAGTCCAATTTCATGTAAATATCCAGTTTTCCTGACACCATTTATTGAAGACATTATTTTTCCCCCTAAGTATTCTTGGCTTCCTTGTCAAATATTAATTGACGGTATATGCATGGGTTTACTTATGGTCACTCAGTCTGTTCCATTGCTGTGTATATTAGTCTTTATTCCTGTACCACACTATTTTGATTACTATAGTTGATAGAGTAATGGGGGTTCCTTATATGTTACAGTCCTTTTTTTTTGCTGCTTTTAGGATTCTCTCTGTCTTTGATTTTTGAGTTTCATTATAGTGTGTCTTAGGGAATGTATTTTTCAGTTACAATAATGGGGTGATTTATTAGCTTTGTGAACTTGCATGTCCAAATCTCTTCAGAGGTTTGGAAGTTCTCAGCTATTATTTCTTTAAATAAACTTTCTGCCCCTTCTCCCTCTCTTTTCATAGAACTCCGGTGATTCTCTTATTTGATCATTTGATATTTTCATATAAATCACATAGACTTTCTTCACTCTTTTTCATTCTTTTTTCTTCGTTCTCCTCTGACAGCGTATTTCAAAGTTCCTATCTAACTCACTGTTCTGTCTTCTGTTTGGTCTATTCTGATGTTGATACTCTATTGCAGTTTTCATTGCATTCATTGAATTCTTCAGTTCCAGAATTTGTTTTGTTCTTTTAATCATTTTTATCTCTTTGTTAATCTTCTTACGTTGTTCATGTGTTGTTATCCTGATTTCATTGAATTGTATTTCTTTGTCTTCTTGTATCTCATCAAGTTTCCACAAAACAGCTATTTTGAATTCTTTATCAGGTAAATCATAGAATTCTGTTAGAGTTTGGTTACTGGAGGACTATTAAGATTTTTTGGTGATGTCATGTTTCCTTGATTCTTCGTGTTCCTTGAAGTTTTGTGTTGCAGTTTTTGCATTTCAGGTTGCCTTCAGGTGGGATATATTCTTCATTCATCCTGCTTATATCTGGGGTTTTCTCTGACCTTATATGGATACACCTGCTTCATGCTTCTTGCTCCCTCTGTGGCAGAATTATTAGGCTTGTATGTCTTTTCTAGACAGGCCCACAGACCCTGGCCTCTTTTTTACATGAGCTCCTTATCTACTAGAACTCACTCTTACTGCCACACTAAGGAACATGAAAAAGGAGCCAGCTGCAGAGTCGGGAGAGGTGTGAGTTTAACCCTCAGGAGGTGTCAAGAGTGCTTGCAGGCCAAGTGGAGGGATCCTTGGGTGGTTTTCTCAGCAGCTGGTAGGCAGGTTTCCTGCCAGAGTCCTGAGCACGACCAGAAGGAACTGCATCCTTTTAATGCCCTCTGATATTCTTATTTGCCTCTTTCTCAATCTCCTGCCTGCCCCAGTCAAGGAGGTCGCACCGCACAGCTCTGAGTGCTGTGGGAAAGAAATTGTTTTTTCCAGCAATGTCCTGCATAGCTGGGGATGCCAGGCACACACTCATCATTCTCCCTTTCCCCCATGGGAAAGGTTGCCACTGGCTAGTTCAGGCTCTCACTGTGCCACCTTGGGGATAGGGTGGTGTTGGCAAAGTTCCTCTTACTCTCTCTAGTGCGTCCAAACTCATATATATTTTTGCTCCAATGAAGTGCTTGAGCCTCTCCTCAGGAAGACTGGATTCTACAGGGCTCTCTTGTCTGTGGATGTCTGCCCAAGTCAGCAGTATCCAGATTTTCTTCAACCATAGCTGAGAAGAGCTGGGACTAGTTCACTGGCTCCTGCTTATTCCACAGCCTGTGCTGAGGTCTGTCTGCCTATTCTGATACATAGGTAGGCAAGACTCCTCCCGGAACCCTTGGCATATGGTGCTGGATCCCACAGCTTCCACAGAGGCACTTTTGTTCATGGATGGATGCCAAATTTTAGTTGTTAAAAGACGGAGGCAGAAAAGCGGGACATCTTATGCTGCCATGATGCTGACGTAACTCCCAGCTTTTAGTTTTCTGAATTAACGTATAAAGTTTTGTTTGCTTGTGTTTTTGTTTTTTAATACTAACGTGAAGATAATTCAAAGTTATTTTTCTGGGAGTGTTCTAGGACTTTTATTCTTGATTACATTTTTCACAGATTAAAGTTAAAATTAGTTCATGTCTCCTGCACATATTGTCTGAGAAATGGGGCTGAAGGACTCAAGGATTAGCTATATTTTAAAGGAAAAAAATTACAAGCAACAGTTGTAGAAACCTAGAATATTTGGAGTGAGAAGACCTTAAAGCATTATCATTCTTAAGAAACTGAGAAATTGTGACTTATTCAGTAACTGGATTTTAATTTATAATATGCTCTATTTTCTTATATTTTATTGCAGAATTCCCATTCATGTAGGAGAGATTGTTATGACCAAGGACAGTAAAAGGTATAGTTGCAGGAAGGAGGTTATAAAATCAGAAGTGATAGAGATGCAGATTATTTCCGGAAGAGATAGTATCAATATATCTATACAAAACTGGTTGTCAATTTCATATTCTTTCTTTATATAACTGATTCTTTGCTTGGGGTATGTATAAAGCCACATCTCTTTTAATATTTAATGTGACTCCTTGCCCTCATCCTGCTTATAAGAAGATTATTTTCTTCCCTCCCTGGAGTTTCTCTTCCAACGATAAGCCCATCGGCCATTTATTTGGGCCAAATATCAGGACTAGATGTTTTTGCCTCACTGTTGAAGCCAGAAATGAGACTACTTGTATCTGGAGGATTCAGAAATCTGGATACACAGTCAATGCCACCACACTGCTGTTTAGCAAAACTTACCCCTTCTGCATGGAATTTGACCCTCAGTTAACCTTCTAGCTCTCTTCCCTTAGAAATCTGCTTGTGTTGTGTGACCATGATGTTACTAGGCACGTTGCTTGGTGATTGCCTAATTGCATCCGAGAGGAAGAAACTGTAAGTGAGCTAAGTTCTTCCTGAGGGGGATGCCTTGACTTTGGGCTTCCTTAAGTGAGGTGGCTCTTTTAAGTGTCATTTCCCTTGCAGAAGTTTCCATGGGTTATGGATCTTCTAAGCCAGAGTGGCTTCTGCATTTATGTGATGTGCATCTTCTTTCTTTGCTCCTGAGCTGTTACCTGGGGTGAGGCTACCATGAAGACTTCTTTGAGAGCTCCCACTGAAGAGAAATATCTGAATCTGTCCTGCTGACAAGTCCTGTCTCCTGTCCTACAGCTTTCTGAATGAACCAGAAGCCAAGTGTGAACTTAAAACCCCCTGGTTTGCATTGACGTCAAGAACTCAAATTCACCTTCTTGAAGATAGAAAACTCCTAACAGCCATAGATGCCAAGTGCTTCACACTAAAATTGGGCTGGACTCCGTGCTTTTATTTATGAGTGGCACCATTTTCTTTCTTGTAAATGTCTCATAGCACGCCTGCAGTGCTGAGATAGTTGAGTTGAGTCATAAGGAATTTCAGCATCAGCTAAATGCTGTCTGTAGAACTAGGCTTCTCCTAAAAAAAGACTGTGCAGTTCTGGTGTACAGTTCTTGTGAGTGAGCTCACAAGTTCAGAATTCTATCATCTACACAATGTGTTTGTTTTTCAAGTTCCTTGGGGTTCTGTCTTGCCAAATTAGGATTATATTAATGTTTTGGAGATGTTCAAGTATTGGTGAGTCTCATAAATGTTTTCCACCAGGAGACTCATAGCTCCTTATGAAACTTTTTTCCAGTTCCTTTGTCTTTACTGAACATCAAATTTCACACACCAAGGGTCTGAGAAAGGACAATTTTTTTTGTCAAGTCAAATAAACCTTTTGTTCAAGAAGAGTGAGTGCTTGCTTGCCTTTGATCTGCAAAACTAAAAGAGGTCACCAGAATGGTTTTTTCCAAGGGGAGTTGATGTTTCTTCCACTGGATGTAGAAGCAGCTACTCTTACTATAAATGTCAGCTTCTCTTTCTGAAAGCTTTGTCTGACCTTGCATCTTGTTGTTAAACTCAGTCTACAGGTTGATTTCTCTCTATTAGTTTGACAATGTTTATTGTGGCCACAGTGGTTAAAATATAGTTTATTCTATATGTGTAAACTAACAGGGAATCAAAAATTAGCTTACAGAAGGGATTTATAGTTTCATTCCTTATACACAGTTTTATTTAAAGTTTATTTTAAATGCCTGTACTCATTTCTGATTTCAGGAACAAAATTGGTCCAAGCATTTGAACAGATTAAAAACTCTTTATTGTTTCATGGAAACAAATTTTGCCCTACCCTCAGAACTACTTATCTTGAGAAGTATGATGAAAGGAGGCAAGAATAGAAGTCAGTTTTCTACATTTTCACAACAGAAGGTTGATTCTGCTGCTTGTATCTAAATGAGAGGGCTTTCTTTTCAACCAGCAATTCAAATAGCAACAGTCCAGCTATTAAGCACAATTTTCCCTGTGAAGTGTTTTTTTTTTTTAGCCAAAGTGTAAATATGATGTTTAAGAAGGGGGGTCTAGATCTGCATATCCTAACAGTATTTATTGGTCTATGAGAGGAGGGAAAGGGAGACTAACATATACCAGACTTCAGTATTATAGTTTATTTTATTTAATCCTCAAGGAATCCAGGCACATGGGTATTATTAACTTATGATTACAGATGAAGACACTGAGGCTCAGAGATTAAGTTAAAGTCAAGTTGGCCTACTTCAGAGCACCAACACTTTCCAATTTATTTTTGTTGCATCTCTATAGTCTTTCAACTCTTTTCTGTAGAAGGCCACACGCTTGGCTGTGTTGTCTTATTTCCTTACTAAAATGCCTTCAGTTTTCATGAAGCATTAATAAAAGAAATATGCATTTAAAGAGTACTTCTGTACCTTTTGTAAAACCATAATTAATTGAGTCTACTGTATTACCTAATTGCTTTTGTACATAAGAATCTGTATGATACATTTTTTTTTTTAATTTTTATTTATTTATTTATTTATTTATGGCTGTGTTGGGTCCTCGTTTCTGTGCGAGGGCTTTCTCCAGTTGCGGCAAGCGGGGGCCACTCTTCATCGCGGTGCGCGGGCCTCTCACTATCGCAGCCTCTCTTGTTGCGGAGCACAGGCTCCAGACGCGCAGGCTCAGTAGTTGTGGCTCACGGGCCCAGCCGCTCCGCGGCATGTGGGATCTTCCCAGACCAGGGCTCGAACCCGTGTCCCCTGCATCGGCAGGCAGACTCTCAACCACTGCGCCACCAGGGAAGCCCTGTATGATACATTTTTCATAATTAGCGTCAAGATTAATTTTCTTCACAAAGTAAATTTATGAACTTCCTTTTAACAACTATAGTTATTTTATTAAATGAGCTGGACACACTTTCTCACAGTGTCTCTTAAAAACCTATATTTAAACTTGTCCCCATCCCAAATTTATATACATACTGTATTCCTTTACTTTTCAGTGTGACAATAAGTGTGATTGCAGTAAATAAAAATTTTTAAGATCTTTAAAATATCTTCTGATCAAAAACATGATATATATCTACTTATTTCGTTCTTAATTTCTATCAATAATGTTAATATAGATTTTTAGAGATCTTACAGATCTTTCATTAGATTTGTTCCCAGGTATTTTCTATTTTTGTTGCATTTTAAAAGATTGATTATATTTGTTAGATATGGGGTTCTACGTATGTTAAGCAAAGTTTGTTAATTGTATTATTCTAATCTTTTAGATTTCTACTATTTTTGTTTGCTTTCAGTTACTAGAGGAGGAATGTGTTGAAGTCTTCCATTATAACAGTGATTTGTCTGTATCTACTTTTAGCTGTGTAAATTCTTGCTTTAAACATTTTGATGGAACATCATTATGTGCACAGTTGTTATATAGTCCTTTTATTTTTATGTAATGAGCCTTAAATTTTTTTAAAGTGTATTTGTGTGTATGTGTGTGGTAAGAACACTGAACATGAGATACACCCTCTTAATAGATTTTTAAGTGTACAGTATAGGTATTGTTATCTATAGACACATGTTGTATAATAGATCTCTAGAAGTTATTGATCTTGAATAACTGAAATCTTATGTGTGTTGATTAGCGACTTCCCATTTCCTCTTCCCCTCAGCCCTTGGCAATCACTATTCTATTATCTATTTCTGTGAGTTTGACTATTCTAAATACCTCTGATAAATGGAATCATGCAGTATTTGTCCTTCTGTGACTGGCTTAATTTACTCAGCATAATATTCTCATCCATATTGTTGCATGTTATAGGATTTCCTTCTGTTTTAAGGCTGATACTATTCTGTTGTATGTGTATAACATTTTAAAATCCATTCGACCATTGATTGTCATTTAGGCTATTTCCATATCTTGGATATTGTGAATAGGGCTGCAGTGAACATGAGAGTGCTAATATCTCTTCAAGATCCTGTTTTCAATTCCTTTGGATAAATACTTAAAAGTGGAAATGCTGGATCATATGCTATTTCTATTTTTAATTTTTGAGGAACCTCCATACTGTTTTCCTTAGCAGCTGCATAATTTTGCATTCCCATTAACAATGTGAAAGGATTCCCTTTTTTTCACATCCTCACTAATACTTGTCGTTTGTTTTTTTGAAAATAGCCATCCTAACAGGTGTGAGATAACATATCATTGTGGTTTTGATTTTGCGTTTCACTGATGATTAATGATATTGAGTGTTTTTTCATATATCTGTTGACCATTTGTATATCTTCTTAGGATAAATAGCTGTTCAGTTCTTTGCCCATTTTTTAATTGTTATCAGGTTTTTGCTAGAGTAATATGAGTTCGTTATATATTTTGGATATAACCCCTTATCGGATATATGGGGTATTTTCTCCCGTTCCATAGGTTGCTGTTTACCCTTTTGGTGTTTCCTTTGCTATGCAGAAGCTTTTTACTTTGATGTAATCTCACTTGTCTTATATCTGATAAGAGATTAATATCATCAAAATAAGAGATAACAAGTGTTGGTGAGGATGTGGAGGAAAGGGAACCCTTGTGCACTGTTGGTGGAAATGTAAATTGGTGCAGCCACTATCGAAAACAGTATGGAGGCTCCTCAAAAAAATTAAAATTGAACTACCATATGCTCTAGTAATCCTACTTCTGGGTAAGGAAATGAAAACAGAATATTGAAGAGATTATCTGCCCTTCTATGTTTATTGCAGGATCATTCATAATAGCCAAGGTATGGAAATAACCTAAGTGTCTGTCAACAGATGAATGGATAAAGAAGGTGTGCTACATGTATACACAATGGAGTATTACTCAGCCATGAGAAAAAGGAAATTCTGCCATAGGACATAGATGGACCTTGAGGGCATTATGCTAAGTGACATAAGTCAGACAGAGAAAGACAAATACTGTATTACATCACGGGATATAATATTAGTATCACGTATTAGTATTTAGTTTGGAATCTAAAAAAACCAAACTTATAGAAACAGAGAGTTGAATGGTGGCTACCGGGGCCAGAGGGGTATGGGAAGTAGGAAGATATTGGACAAAGGGTACAAACTTGCAACTAAAAGATGAATCAGTTCTGGCAATCTATCACATAGCATAATGATTGTAGTTAACGTTATTGTTTTATATACTTGAACATTGGTAAGAATGTAGATCTTAAATGTTCTCACCACAAAAATGAAATGAGAATTTCGTGACGTGATGAAGGTGTTAGCTCACACTGCAGTGGTAATAATACTGTAATATATGTGTATCAAATCAACAGGTTGTACACCTTAAACTTGCACAATGTTTTAAGTCAAGTATATCTCAATAAAGCTGAAAAAAAAATAACAGAGGGATCCTTGGTAGAGACTCTAAGCTTAATAAAAGGGACAAATTTCTTAAATCCAGTAAAGTTCTGATTATCTGTTAGCTGGAATTTTAGTTGGAACCACTTTATGCCTTCCCCATCCATTTTGGGGGAGGAGGTAGGTAGTAAGGTATTTACACTGGGAGAAGAAAAAATGACAGGAAGTTTGAGAGTAAGATATTAGCACCAAACTCCCAAATTCTGGGTAGTTGATCTATAGAATATACTTATAACAATTTATGCATTCTTTGACTCTGAGATTCTAGGGCCTTGCTTGAGCTTGCTTTATGAGGCACTTGATAATGTGTTGAAACGAAGTTTGCAGAGATATTTGTGTCCTTGCCTTTTTTTCCACACCACCAGCAAATAAGTTTCTTTAGGGTGGAGATAGCATTGGCCCTCTAGTATCCATTGAATGGATTTGAATTTATAGCATCGTTTCTAAGAAAACTATACTTTAAGCTCCAAGCAATTAAGTTATAAGCAAAGGTCTGGGAAACTATATTCAGGTAAATTGGTTATTACTTGAAAGTATTACCATCTTCAACTGGCACCTCTTGAAATAAAAATCTCTTTGGAATTCTTGAATGAATTATCCATTGTTGTTTTACTTATACAACAAATTCATAATCTGGTTACCACTAAATGTTAAATTGCATGAGACTTTTCAAAGGCCCAAAGAAAAGAATTCCTGGGTCCAGTCATAATTATTATTGTGAATGCAGTCCCCTAAAATAAATGTTAATACTGTAATTCACAGTAGAGCTGTACAATTTTTAATGAAATAAAGTACAACCAAAATAAAATGTCATATAGTTAGAATCATAGGTTGTGTCACATTTTCAGACTGACTTCTTTCACTTAGCCATATGTATTTTAGGTTCCTCCATGTCTTTTCATGACTTGGTAGCTCATTTCTTTTTATTGATGAATAATATTCCATTGTCTGGATGTACCACAGTTTGTTTATCCATTCAACTCTTGAAGGACATCATGGCTGCTTCCAGTCTTTGGTGATTCCCTAAACATTCATGTGAAGGTTTTGAGTGGGCATAAGATTTCAGCTTAATTGGGTAAATACCCAGGAGTGTGATTGTTGGATTGTATGGTAAGACTATGTTTAGTTTTGTAAGAAATTGCCGATTTTGTCAGGTTTTGGGATTTCAGCCGTTCTAGTAAGTGTGTAGCAGTATCTCCTTGTTCCAATTTACAGTTCCTAATGTAGTATTGGATTTAGCATCTTTACGTGTGCTTATTTGCCCTCTGTAGATCTTCTTTGGTTAGGTTATTTGTTCACATCTTTTGACCATTTTTAAATTGGGTTATTTGTTTTCTTATTTCTGAGTTTTAAGAGTTCTTAGTACATTTTACATACCAAACCTTTATCAGATACGGGTTATGCAAAGATTTTCTCACAGTCCCTGGCTTGTCTTTAGTTTTCTTAATAGTGTCTTTTGTGGAGCTGGGGTTTTTAATTTTAAGGAAGTTCAGTTTATCAGTTTTTTTCTTTCATGGATCATGCTTTTGATGTCATAGCTAAAAACTCATCCTCAAATAAGATCACCTTGATTTTCTCCTATATTATATTTTAGAAGTTTTTTAGTCTGTGTTCTACATTTAGCTCTAAGATACACTTGAGTCAGTTTTTTGAAAGGTGTAAGATCTAGGTCTAGATTTATTTTTTTTTAATGCATGCGTGTCCAAGTCTTCCAGCACTATTTGTTGAAAAGACTGTCATTTCTCCATTTTTGCACCGTTGTCAAAGCTCAGTTGCCTATAATTGTGTGGATCTGTTTCTAGACCCTCTATTTTATTCCTTTGATCAATTTGTCTATTTTTTCTCCAGTACCATGCTGTCTTGATTACTGCAGCTTTGTAGTAAGTCTTAAAGTCAGTTAGTCTCAGACCCTTTTTAAGAGTTTTCTCTTTGCCTTTGGTTATAAGCCGTTTTTACTATGACATGCCTATGTGTGGTTGGGTTTTGTTTGTTTTAATTTATCCCTTGCTGGGGTCTACTAATACTTTTATGAATCAGTGCTTGATTCTTTTTCTATAGACTTTGGGGGCTTCTCAGGTATAATGTCTTTAAGTATAGATTTTACTTAATTCCCTCAGCCCTTTCTGAGATGTAAAGTATGACCTTTATACTATATGCTCTACATCTCTTATGTTCTTTCATATGTTGTTCATCCCTTTGTCATTTTATACTTTCTTCTGACCTATCTTCCAATTTATCACTTCTTTGTTTGGCTGTGTTCAACCTGCTTAAACCCATCTTTGACTTCTTATTATTGATTATTGTAATATTTAGTTGTATATTTTTAATTTGGTTCTTTTTTTTTATGGCTTTCAGTACCCTCCTGGAATTTTCAATCTTATCTGTTATTTCCGTGCATATGTCAGACATAAAGTCTTTGTCTGATGATGCCAGACATGTTTTTGCATGGTTTGTGAGCTGAGTAGTTTTTACATTTTTATAGTATTGTTTAAAAAATGTAGAAAAAGAAGAAGAGTATACAATTGAGACTGTACGTGGCCTACAAGTCTTAACATATTTACTATCTGGCTTTTTACATAAAAAGTTTGCTGACCCCTGAACTAGATTTAGATTCTTCATAGATCTGTTTCTTTTGTCTTAGTGATAATGTCTTATCTCCTTCTGTATCTGATTAGTTTTGATGTGGTATTAGACATTGTACATGAACAATTGTACAGTTAATTTGAGACTAAGATATTAACTTCTTCCAGAGAAAATTAAATTTGTTTCCAGCAGGCAAATACAGGGACTAACAATCTTTAATCTCCTTCATGCCATCAGAGAATGAGATAATTCAAAGGTGGGCTTCAGTATTTTGGAGCACTGCTTTGATTTCTGGTTCTCTCTTATAATATAACCCTTTGAAGTCCCAAACCAAAGCTTGGGGACTTAGCAGAGATCTCATTCTTGGGGTTACCTGACTGCTAAGTGTGTGGAAATCTCTCAACTGCCTCTCAGCTGGCAGTCATCTGCTTCTGTTAGAATTGGCAGATGCCTCTGGAAGAAAAGTGACCCAAAATGTCATGCTCATCTCTGTAGATTTCCGCTTTTCCTCTGGTCTTAGCGTCCTAATTCTTTTTTTGCTGTATTAGTAAGCTGTGACTTTCATACAGGTACTTTTATTATTTTTTCGAGCTATTCTAGTTCTCACTGAGAAGGTTGGTTCACATTACTTTGACAATCATTATTGGAAATATAACTCTCCTCTTATATTTACTTTGCTTATGAATAGTGAAATGCTTTTCTACATTTTTTCACTTCTGCTTTTTTTATATTTTTATTTCAGATAGCCTCATTATTTCCCATGTATGTTGTGGGGTACATTGAGCCAAAAAAATTTCAGAAGATCATCTATATGAACATGGTGACAGTTTTTTGAATATCTTTATTGGAGTATAATTGCTTTACAATGTTTTATTAGTTTCTGTTGTATACCTGGTAACATTTTTAATATTTATAAGTCATATATTAAAATAAGATCTCAGGGTTTGTAAAATAGAACTGACTGTTTTATATACCTCCTCCCAAGTAGTATTTAATACATATGATGTTGATAATATTTGGAAGGATAACTGAATGCCATATTATAGCAACTATACTTTCAACTAGACTGTAGATGTTTTGTATTCTCTGAAACTTTAAAAAATTTTTTGTTTTTTTATTATTGTCACTACTTTTGTAACTGCCTTTTCTCCCTGAGACCTGAGATTTGCAACACTTTGCATGAATATGACACTCTGTGAAATTTATGTTTTTGCATTATTGTTTTTTTATATTAGTTTCCAAACACATATCCCTTAAGAAAATAAAAAATAAAAATCTTTTAGGTAAGAACATAAAATAAAGCTTCCTTAGTGAGGGAAATCCTCAAGTAGTTCAGCCAAAATCAGATTAGAAAACTAATAGTTATAAGTAAGTCTTACTTAGTATATCCCTCCATTATTGAGTTAATAGAAACAATAAGATTTTTCCTGTTTTCTTTGTACCAAGTTGACAATTGGGGAAAAAAAATTCTGCTATATAGTATTTATGGTGTTGAAAATACTTAGAACCTATCAGTGTGTTGAAATTCTGTTATCACTTGGTCAGGATCTATTTATTAATCTTTTTTATGCAAATAAAGTTTGTATTGGAAATGACTATATCCCTGTAGACAAAGTATGCATTATGCTATCTATCTAATAACTATAAAATGTATTTATTTTCTTCAATTTTCAGGTTTCGGTTCTCCTTTGTTTTGTGTTGATGTTTGGAAATCCAATGTATTTATCTTCTTATTATTCTTCATCTCTATTGATGACATTGGTAAGTGTTTGTTAAGCTTATGAAGATTTTTTTTAACCTGTCAAATAGCAAGTTTACCCATTTAATATAGGTTAAGGAGAATAAATAAGGCCCTTTCTGGATTACTGCTCACATGAAAAATTTTTCCCAGATAATGCCTTTTGTCTATCTCATCCTTGAAAAATAATATAAGGAAAGTTTACCTTTTTAAGGCAATGCCCAAGTAAATTTTTTTTTAAATAATAAGGTAATAAGACTTACTTTTTAAAATATGCCATAATTTATGATAAAAATTAGTTATTTCCTTCTAAGTCACTTCAGTAGGCTAAATACTTATTGCAGTGACACTGCCATTGCCCAAAACGTTTTTGGAACTCCTCTGAATTGCCTTCACAGGCTGTGGCACATTCTTTTGAATATCCTCAGTGGTGGCAAATCTTCGTCTTTTAAGGGTGGATTTGATTTTTGGAAACGACCAAAGTCTTGTGAATAAGGTGGGTGAGTGGGCTGGGTAATACAGATCTTGATCAAAATATAGTGTGACAACAAAGTAATAAGACCTATTTTGTTGCACCCATAAGGAAATAATCTGTAAAGATAGTTTATAAAGAGGAGTTCCAAACTGTTTTGAGCAGTGGCAACATAATTGTAATAAGTGTGTAGTTTCTTCATGTGACTTACTTTCATGGAATAACACTCAGAGTTGTATTTGGAATGGTGGTTCAGTAAATCAGTTTTATTACCTTATAGTCACACTTCTGATATTCATAAGCCAGAACCTGGAATGTTCTCCTCCACTGGAATGTTCCTAGGATGTTCTCTTTCCACAATGACCAGAAATGATAACTTACTACAGAAATACCAAAATATAGCACTTTTCCATGTATCGTGCATTGATTGAAGCTTTTGAGATTTAGGTTTTTAACATTTTTTCTCCCCATACCTGTTTTTTTTTTTTGCCTCCCAGTAAGTAATTTCTCCTCTTTCTCTCTCCCAAAAGACATAGGCCCTTTCTTTTCAACATTTTGTCAAACTTTTTCAGTATTACAGAGTAGAGGACTTGTAACAGTGTGCTCATCCACCTCTTTTTATGAAAACATTTTTTATTTTAAAATATAGCACAGACATAGAAAACCTCATAAAACCAATGTTTTATGTACTTAGTTCTGACTAGTACTGATAAGTACTGATTAGTGGACTGTTATTTGGCAAACATCCTTAAACTACCATCAAGTCAAAACCAGAACTTTTCTAACCATTCTAGAAGCCTTCCATGTAACCTGCCTCAATCATAACTCCCTTGAGCTGCTCTAAAACAGTAGTGACTATCATGACTATGGTGATCACTCCAGGCTTTTCTTTATAGTTTCATCACTTAAGTTTCTATTTTTATCTATAGGTTTCCAATATGTCTCCCTGTTTTTTTCCCCGGGATATTTTTTTTTACCTGGGTCACTGAACATGTGAAGGGTCCTGTGGTCTAGATTTTGCTCCTGAATCCTCATGGTGCCGCTTTACATCTTCTTTTGTCTTCTGTATTTATATTAATACTTGGGTCTAAAACCTGGACGTGTTCAGATTTAATTCCTTTGGCAAGTATATAGTATTGTTCTTCAGTCAGGAGGCACATATTATCTGGCGCCTCTCTTTTTATGATCAGTGCTTAGTACCAGATCCATTAATTCAGTAGGGATTGCAAAATGATGATATTCCAATCCCTCCTTTACAGTTCACAGTTCATATAGGAAAAGTACAGTACATTTCTAAATGAGGGGAGTTGGGAGGAAGTAGAAAAATATTTGAAGAAATAATGACCAAAAATTTTCCAAATTTGATGAAAATTATAATCTCAGAGATGAAGAATATCAGTGAATCTCAAATACAAAAAAACATAGAGCTAGAGTAAGCATATTATCAAATTGTTCAAGATCAGCAATAAAGAGAAAATCTTGGGAGTAGCAAGAGAATTAAGACATGTTAAATACAGAAGAACAAAGAGTAAGGATGTCAGATTTTTCATAAGAAAAAAGTGCAAGCAACAAAACAGTCAAGCAGCATCTTTAAAATATTTTAAAATACTATCTATAATTCTATATCCAGCAAACATATCTTTCAAAAATGCAGGCAAAATAAAGACTTTATGACTTTTATGTTAAAGGAGGTCCTTCAGATGAAAGGAATATAATATTAGATCTCAGTCTGGCTCACACAAATGAAGGGCCCTGGAAATGGTAGCTAAAGGTTTTCCTACCATCTGTGACAGCATGGATAGAACTTGAGGGCATAATTATGTGACATAAGTCAGACAGAGAAAGACAAATACTGTCTTTTCATTTGTGTCTTCTTTAATTTCTTTCAGCAATATATTCAGTGTATAAGTCTTTCACCTCTTTGGTTATGTTTATTCTTAATATTTTATTCTTTTTGAGGCTATTGTAAGTGGGATTGTTTTCTTAATTTCCTTTTTAGATAGTTCATTGTTAGTGTATAGAAATGCAACATAGTTTCTTTGTTGAGTTTGTATCCTGCTACTTTGCAGAACTTGTTTCTTCTAACAGTTTATGTGTGTGTGTGTATGTAGACTCTTTAGTGTTTTCTACATAGAAGATCATGCCATCTGTGAACAGAGATAATTTTACATTTTCCTTCTCAATTTTTATACCTTTTATTTCTTTTTCTTGCTTAATTGCTCTAACTAGGACTTCAGTACTGTATTGGATAGAAATGGTGGGAGTTGACATCCTTGCCTTGTTCCTGATCTTAGAGGAAAAGCATTCAGTTTTTCACCACTGAGTGTATTCAGATATGGTCTTTATTATATTGAGATACCTTCCCTTTATTTTTAGTTTGTTGAGAGTTTTTATCATGAAAGGATGTCAAATTTTGTCAAATTCTTTTCTGCATTGATTGAAATGATGGTGTGATTTTTATCCCTTATTCTGTTAACATAGTGTATCACATTAATTGATTTACATATGTTGAACCATCCTAGCATGGCAAAGATAAATATCACTTGATCATGGTGTATGATTCATTTAATGTGATGTTAAATTTAGTTTGATAGTATTTTAATGAGAATTTTTGCATCTGTGTTCACCTGGGATATTTGTCTATGGTTTAGTTTTCTTGTAGTGTCCTTGTCTGGCTTTGATATCAGAGTCATGCTGGCTTCATGAAATATGTTTGGAATTGTTTCTTTCTCTTTAATTTTTTGGAAGAGTTTGAGAAGGACTGACATTAATTCTTCTATAAATGTTTGGTAGAATTCACCAGCGAAGCCAACTGGTCCTGGTTTTTCTTTGTTGAGAGATTTTTGATTACTGATTCAATATCCTTACTAGTCATAGATGTGTTCAGAGTTTTTGTTTCTTCATGATTCTGTCTTGGTAGATTATATGCATCTAGGAATGAATCCATTTTTTTCTTGCTATATAATTTGTTGGCATCTAATTTTTCATAGTAGTCTCTTATAATCTATTTTGCTAGTGCTTAGTTGTTTCAGATGAGAAAGTAAATGTGTTTCCTGTTATGCCAATTTGACCAGAAGCAGGAGTTCCATCCTGATTGATTTTAATTACTTAATTTATTTTTGTAGTGAAATATTACCATGTTTCTAACAATAAGAAATATACAAATCTTATACTCAGAAAGTGTCACTCCCTCTCATTCCTTCCACCCCATTCTGTCCACCTTTCTTTTTACCTTGGTCCTACCTATTTCTTATAAGTGAGATATCTCATTGGTTTTCTGGTTTACCCATTTAGTTGTTTTTTTTTTCTTTTTTGCACTAATAAATATTACATGTATATTTTATTATCCCCCCTCCTACTTACATAAAAGGTAGCATACTATAGTCTTTTGCATTTTGATTTATCAACCTATTCTGGGTATCACTTAGCAACCTTTCCTAGATATCACTACATATCAGTTCACGGAGATCTTCATTCTTTCTTGTAATTTCATAGTAAGTATTCCCTTCTGCATATTCCATAGATAATTCAACCACTCTCCTAAGTCTGAGCATTTTGTTTATTTCTTGTATTTTGCATTTATAAACAATTTTGCATTGTGTAATCTGGTACATTTATATTTTCCTATTGTTGGAAGTTCAGGAATCCTGGCTCATCTTGGGCCAATTAGATGATGCAAAATTCTCCTCCAAATCTTAGTAATACACAGGCCTAAGATTTGTTTTTCATTGGAGCCTTTTGTTTTTCCAACACAAACTTGGGAATAAACAAATACCTTACCAACTTGTAGAGATTGTAGGAGGAGTATTCCTAGTCCCTGCATGTCTTTGTCAGTTCAAGCTGCTATAACAAAAATACCAGAATGGGTAGCTTACACAGAAATCTATTTCTTACAGTTCTAGATGCTGGGAAGTCCGAGATCAAGGTGTCAGCTGATTTAGTTTTTGATGAGGACTCTCTTCTTGATTTGCAGACAGATATCTTCATTGTATCCTCCCGTGATGGAGAGAGGGATCATCTCTCTCATGTCTGTCCTTAGAAAGGCACTAATCCCATTTATGAGGTTCCCACCTTCATGATCTAATTACCTCACAAAGGTTCCACCTCTAAATATGTCACATTGGGGCTTAGGGTTTCAACACAGGATCGGTGGAGGGACGTAAACATTCAGTCGATAGCACCAAGGGTATAGTTTTTGAGGACCCCAGCTGTATGCATGAGTCTTAATTCCAGTTTCTTACCTTTCACAGTCCCAAGTCTTCTTCTGCTGCCCTCCCTTTTAATACAAGCCCATAGTTGTAACCCTGTTCTACAGACCTCCTTAAAAACTGCCAACTCCTTAAAAAGTCTCCTAATTAATGTTTTACTTTTTTAAAAAAACCTTCTTTTCTCTGGAACCTGGAAAGTTCCTTTTCTTTCATATAAATTCAGTTAGATATATATTTTTTAAACATTTTAAAATATTTGGGAGTTTGGAGAGGAAGGATTTTCATGTTAATTTAGACCACTGATTTTGCTGGGTAACTTGCATGTACGCTTGCATGGAGATACCTTCCACACACCATCTATCTCCTCAGAGGAGTTGCCCTGCATAAAACGTCCCAAGTAACTCAGTGAGGAATTAACTTGATTCTAGGGTCAACTTTTTGGTACACAAAGCATTTGGCTTTCACCCCAAGGAAATTTTCCATGTCCAAATTCAGAAAAATCAACAATTAAGGAGGAAAATGGCTGGTTATAGCCAAGATGGAAGTGGGTGGCTGTGTAATTTTTGAAATGTGTAATTTTTGAAATGTAATTTTAAAAAAGTTAATTTAATTTAATTGTGTTATTTTATGTCATATGCATTTTAGGTGATAATTCTAAAGAGAAATAAAATTCAAAGATTGGGTGTATCTGGACTCCACTTTTGGGTAAGCTTCAACATTTTTAACACAATTTCTTCAAATCCTTTTTTATTTCTATAAACTGAATACAGATAATATGCTTTAAAAATGAATGATTTATAGTTAGTAAATATTATGAATAGCTACTTACGTAAGGTGGGAAACACTCCTTAGCGACATCTACAAGTCATTTTCAAGAAGTTAGTTCATTTATTTCAGCACTACCCTCAAGCCTTTCTTCTTTACTTTTCCTTCTGCTATACCCTACTACCTTGCTTTTAATTTTTTTTTCTATTTGCTTTGAGTCTCTTTCTTTAGGTTTACTAACCTTCTCTTCAAAATAACTCAGTCCGTAGTTCTGTCCCCACTTTCCCATTTTCTTTTCTCTACATTTATCCGTCATCTATCTTTCCTTTGGCTTCCAACTTTAGACTCTTATTATTTTTGTCCTTTTAACATTTTCCCTACAATCTCCCAGTCCCTTTTTATTTCAACTCAGCCACTACCTGATCTTTGTTTGACTTCTTTGCAAATGTACAAATGGATGGCCCATATTACCTCTATATTTGTATGTTATGTTACAAAGTAAAATAAGTACCTTATTAAGTAGGCACTGCAATGACTAATTCTCATAATATCAGACAGATGACATTCTTTTTCTCTAGGTCTTTAATGTACTCCTACTAAAAAATAAAATCTACCATATTGAAGAACTCTGTGATTACATATTATATATTGGTACAGTAAAACTGGAAATGATAAGAGGGTAGATAGCCACTCAGAATACAAACAAACGAAATGGAATGAGTTGCCAGTTTCTTACTGCTGGAAGCATTCTCCCATCCCCTATGGTGAAAATACACTTGTTATTGAATGATATGACCCTTCTAATATTTGATTTTTTTTTTACTTCAGAAAAATTGGCAAAGCTTGTTTTTTTAAAGATTAAACCAAGAAATCAACAGAAAATTTAAAGATTTTTATTTAATAATTTAACTCAAAAGGAAGTCAAAATTTTAATTACAAATTACTGAAAAATGACAACAAATAGAGCAGTATCTGTGGATGTTTAGGGAATTCTGCCAAAGTTGTGTTCAGAGGAAAACTTATTGTCTTAAATATTTTCAATTTTAGACTGCAAAGAATAAAAAGCTTTCAAGTCAAGAATTTCAAAGAAACAAAAATCTAAGGAGAGAACAGTTAAGATATAATGAATGTTCAGCTTGTATTTATGTTTTAAAACTGATATAATTAATACCATCAATCTTTTGCAAAAGGGAGAAATTAGTCATGGTAGTCATCTGAACAACACAGAAGACATTCTGGCTTTTTATGTCTTTTTTATGTCTTTTTTCTTATGTCTTTTTTATGGAAGACCATCAAAAAGAAATAGCAAAGCTATTTTGTGAAATAACACTTTTTCTTACAAAAACACCTGTTTTTGTAAGAAAAAGGGATAATCCATTCTTGTCAAATTGGGTTCATCCCAGGAGTGCAAAGATGTTTCTGGAAAATTTATAAATGTAAATTATCACACTAGCAAATTAAAGGAGAAAAATACTTTATGATCATCTCATTAGATGCAGAAAATAAATTTCATAAAATTAAACACCCATTTATGATGAAAACTCTTAGCACAGAAGAAATAGCAGGGAGTTTACTTAACCCAATAAAATTCTTCAGCAGTCATTGGTTTTGCAGGAGAGATATTTGGAGTATTCCATTTATGAAGATCAAGATAAATATGTTTTTTCACATTTTATTAAAGGTTCAAACATGTAAAAGCAAGAAAGTAAATAACAGGATTAGAAAAGAAATGGAAAGAAAAATCAAAATTTATTATATCATTATTTACATATAAAACAAAATAATTATTAGAAATTATAAAAATTCAATAACATGGCTAGATATAAGATTTTAATATTCAAAAGTTAATTGCATTTCTATTCTTTGGCAACAAACAAAAACCATATTTTTGAAAATATGCCATATATATTAGGGAGAAAAGAATACATAGTATCTGAATAAATCTAATATTTTTGAAATTTAAATTTTTTTTAAAAAAATGTGTAAAACCACTTATCATGTAATAAGGATAAGGAAAATTACAACTTGAATGAGAAAAGGCAATAAAGAGATGTTAACACTCAGATGAGTAAGATGTTGGGATTATTTGGCAAGAATTTTAAAGCAGTCATCATAAAAATACTTCAGTGAGCAATTACAAGTACTCTAGAAGCAAACAAAATATCACCAAAGAAATAGAAATTTTTTTTAAAAAAAAGGAATAACTTGGGAATTTTTTTTAAAAAAAGAATAACTTGAAAAATACTGTAACTGAAATAAAAAACAATGAATGAGCTTCATAGAAGAATGAATGTAACAAAGAAAGCAATTAGTGTACTTGAAGATAGAACAATAGAAATTACCCAATCTAAACAACAGAGGAAAAGTAACCGGAAAAAAATGATAGAGGCTTAGGGAAGTGTGGGACAATAACAGAAGATTTAATATTTGTATCATGGAAGTTCCACAGGAGAGGAAAACGAGAGTGGGCCTGAAAAAGTATTTGAAGAAGTAATGGCATAAAATAGATAGCTAGTGGGAGGCAGCCGCATAGCACAGGGAGATCAGCTCGATGCTTTGTGACCACCTAGAGGGGTGGGATAGGGAGGGTGGGAGGGTGGGAGGGAGGGAGACGCAAGAGGGAAGAGATATGGGGACATATGTATATGTATAACTGATTCACTTTGTTATAAAGCAGAAACTAACATACCATTGTAAAGCAATTATACTCCAATAAAGATGTTAAAAAAAAAAAAAAAGAAGTAATGGCTGAGAACTTTCCAAATTTGGTAAAAGACGTAACTCTACAGAGTCAAGAAACTGAGTTAATCCCAAGTAGGATAAAGCCAACAAAATCCATGCCAAGACACATCATAATTCAACTTCTGCAAACTAAAGGCAAAGAAAGTCTTGAAAGCAGACAGAGGGAAATGATGCATTACCTTTAGGGCAAAACTGATTTGAATTTACAGCAGACTTCTCATCTGAAACTATGGCAGCCAGAAGGAGGTGGCACAACATTTGTAAATGCTGGAAAGAATTGTCAACCACAAGTTATATATCCAGTGAAAGTGTCTTTTAGGAATGAAGGGGAAAGTAAAACATATTCTCAGATGAAGGAAAACTAAGAATTTGTTGCTAGCAGAGCAACCCTTAAATAATGATTAATAGAAGTCCTTGAAACAGGAAGTAAATGATGAGAGAAGGAATGTTAGAACATCCAGAAGAAGTAAAGGACAACAAAATGTATGCACATAGGTCTAAATATAATAGACTATTCTTCTCTTGAATATTTCTTTTCATGTGTTTTGTTTATTTTGTTGTTCTTTATCTAGATATTTGAGTCAAGCTCTTCATTTATTTCCTTTACTCTCATTTTTATTGATAAAAGTTTATGAGGCCATGAATTTTCTTCTGATCATTGCTTTACATGCATCCCTTAGTTTCTAATATGTAGTTTTCATTACCATATTTTAAAAAAAATTTTTTTTGAGTTTGTGTTTCCCTTTCACTTAAGACTTATTAATGGGAGGTTTAATTTCCAGGAAGAAGGACCTTTTGGTCTTCTGACTTCTATCTATTTTGTTTATTTTCTAGATAATTCAAGGTAGTGCTTGGTTTTGTGGGACAATCATTTTGAAATTTCTGACATCTAAAATTTTAGGTGTTTCAGACCATGTAAGTACTTTCTAGTTAAAACATTAGAATTTCTATAAATATTTAGTTGGATGAAGACTTTGAAACCATCTATTTTTAAATGAAACCTCTTCATTTTATAGAGGTTAAGTGCCTTCTTCAAGGTCCCAAACTAGTTATTGGCAGAGTCAGTACTAATACCCTGCAGATCTTTTCAACCCACTAAGAAGAAAGTATATCAATGAATGGTGACTTAGCCTTCTAGGAAAAAAATATGTTAAGTAGTTGTTTATATTTTGGTTAAAATACAAATTGTTTGTTTAATAAGTTATTAATTCATTGTAAATGTTAACATATGAACAGTCTGTACTCAGCTTTGCAATATAGAACTCAAGATCTCAATATAGTTTTTTTTAATTTTATTTATTCAATATAGTTTTATTTATAATTATAGACTAAAATTAAGATGTGATTTGATATTTTTAAAGTTTTTCTTGTATAAAGAGAATGATAAAAATTCTCTGTCTTTTCAACTTCTAGAAAATATATGGACCACATCCCTCATGAATGTTGTTTCTGTCTGTTTTAAGGCTAATACCTCAAATAATGGCCCTTTTCAAAGCAAAAGTTCCTATTAACTAGTTTGTTTTGGGAATAGAAAACAATGCATGATTTTAACTTTTGACTTTTCAGCACTTTCTGTTTGGATATGAGGATAGATGAGTGTATCATACAATAATCTACTCTGAAATTTACCTTATATAGTACTCTCCAATTAGGACTCTGTCTAATGCTGAAATTGCTTCAACTTTAACAAGGGATTATAGATAGTAGTTACTCTCTTAAAATGTCAAGTGCTGTCACTATCCAGGAGAATTGAGCCTGCATACATGTTCATGTTAAATAAAATTTCAAAATGTAAGGATTTATTTGCCATTTATTGTTAGATCTGCAGAGTGGTTTATTAGGTTTATTTGTTGTTCTTAAATTTTTATTCTGTAGGGGGTATACATTTTATGGTAAACTTTATTTAAGCCTCCTAAGTTATTTATTAAGTTGGTCTGTTATTTTCTTTCTTGCCTTGCTCCACATTGTCACCCAACTCTTTACAAATCCTAAAACACACACACACACACACACACACACACACACACACACACACACCCCTTGGTATTCTTAAGTGACTTCTGTGTGACAGCTGTGAGAAAGACTTGACACTAAAGTGGCTTGGTTAAATTATAATTAGTCACCAGGCCTATTCTAAATTAGAAAAATAAAGTTAACTGTAAATTATCCTTGGTACTGGTAGATAAGGGGAATCATGAATAAATGAAAACCATAGATAATCATCAAAGTTGATATATAATAATTTATGTCCTTGTAAAGTAGTTTGAGTTAATGTTTTGCATGCCAAATATTTTTCTTTATCTGGCCTTCTAAGAATGCAGTGTAAAAATAATTGTCTCACCAAAGTAGGTAATAAATAATCAGTAGAAAATAGTTCTACATTGGATTTGGTTGGTGGTGTTTATTTTAAAGTCCTTTGAGATCAAGTAACTAAATCAAAGTAGTATGTATAGTTGTTGTAATTCTCTTGAAGAATAGCTCTCATAGTTAATGGCTTGAATGTATGTCTGAAAAATTCAAGAAGCACCAAAAATTGTGCTCAATGTATGAGGCTTTGTGAAAATGACAGTGCATGGAAAATTTGTTCATGATTTACAATGTGTGGTGAAAGGAGTTAACTGAAATTGGTTTTTTCTTGATAAATGATCTGATTATAAAATCTCATGATCAACTGCATGGTGGTTTGCGCCCAGCAAATGTTGATTTTAGCTCATTCTTTACATTATCACCTTCTCTGCTTGCTTTTTCTGAACTTCTTTTTCCTTTTCATTTCTCTTGCTATTTCTGTTTGTTTTCAATTTTCTTCATAATTCAGCACATAATGTGGTTCACTGTATTTTTTGTTTTTTTTGGAGAGGCATCCATGTACCTTGGATTTATCTTCTCTGTAGAATTTGTTACTATTACATCAAACCAATTATTATTAACTATAATTATTTGTGTAATTTTAATTTGTTTTTATTTTCTTCCAGATTCGCCTGAGTGACCTTATTGCAGCCAGAATCTTAAGATATACAGATTTTGATACTTTAATTTACACCTGTGCTCCTGAATTTGACTTCATGGAAAAAGCGGTATGACTGTTTCTTTTTTTCTCCTCTACAGGTATGATGGGTTCTTGCTCTTAAGTTTTCCCTTTAATCAGAAACTCAAAAATTTTATTCAGAAACACCCAATTTACTTACTCTATCATTTTTTTATGGTAACTTTTGCTAATTATATGGCCTTCCTCACCTGGTTCCTTATGTGTAAAATCAGTAAACAATGGCCCCTACCAGGGCGAGTGCATAACATACTGTATGACCCATAGTCAATTACTGTTACTACAGTTCAATTACTTTTAATAATCTAGATCAGTTGGAGGTATGAGACCACTCAGGAAATATAAACCCAAATTCTTGTTTTTGTTTTTTAAAAATTCAGTTTTTTTCACTTAATATCCCAAATATTACAAACTTTTAAAATAAGACATTCCCAAGAAAGATATACTACTAATCATCTATTATTCTCTTATCTATCCAATCAGTCATACCTTTATTCAGAAACAATTATTGACCACTAATTATCTGTGAGGCAGTTTGTAGTCAGACTATGAAGAGTAAAATGACTTGATTCCTGCCTTCAAGAAATATATAATTTTGTTACATGGTAAATCACTCTCTATCACAATTCACGAGAATTATTTAGCTGCTGCTATTATTTTAGTATTTATTCATACTTACAGTAATTACTTAGTGTAACTTTCTTCATTGTTAGTTCTATAGTTTCACAAATGAAAATAATAGAATTTGCAGCCCAGGAAATGATAATCTAGGGCCCAGGGATCAGTAAACACACATTTTAAACTTACTATTATATAATATAAATAAAGGAAAGATAAAACCAAAAGAAAGGAAAAAATAATATCCATAGCTAATTTTAATAGTTTTTATCATTAAAACTATTTGATATATTTGTGTAACTATTTTATAATTTTGATTCTTGTATTAGAACATGAAACTCGATAAATATATAGTCTGTTAATGACAAAGATATCTTTTACCTTTACGAAATCTTATTGTGACACTCAATTTGACATACATTTTTATTCATTTAATGTAAAATTTAATAAATAATTATTTTGAATAATTTGCTATATTTCAGACACCACTGAGATACACAGAGACATTGTTGCTTCCAATCGTTATGGTGATTACTTATTTTATCTTTAAAAAGGTATTTAAAATTTTTTTCACTTGCTTTTGGGTTCAAGACAAGGACTTAGATTAATGCTGATAGCTCAGAATTCTGTCCTACCTTTAGGATGAGCTCTTCCCTCCCTAAAAAACTTTTTTTATTCAGATTTTTCTTTATCTAGTATTATGTGGGTTTTTTTCTGAAAGCCACATTAGAAAAGATATTTTTACTTATTCTTTCGAAAGAAATTTGTCAGTTACCCACTATGTTCTAAGAACTACGTTAACAAAGTAGGTACACTGAGATAAATAAGACAAGCCCAGCCCTATCTTGAAACTCACAGTCTGAGCCAGGGGGAACATTCAGCAAATAATTTCCCAAATGATTAAATAATTGCAATTGTTATAGGTACTAAAAAATAAAAGTACAATGACCACTTTGGTATCTTTCAAATATAAAGCACATTCAAAAAAGTCTTGATCCATTTTGAGACATGAATAGGAGAAATTTGTATAGCCATTAAAATATCATTCTCTACTGTTCACTGTTTTCACAAAAAAACAAAATGTTATCACAGTAGAAGAAATAATGTTTAAAATACCACTGGAAGATTTTCTTGGTCTGGGAGTAGTTTATCCGAAAGTCTGGTTAAAGACAGTGGGTCCTCAGTTTTTAGCAGTTTTGAACCATCTTTATTTTTATTGTTTAAAAGTTGTCCTGCCTTAAGTCAGTATGTATTTTATGCTTTTAAGCAGATAACAATAACATGATTTCTCTACTGTCATACGAAGTGTGGTTCTGTTGAAGCCAGTGTTCTAAATTTAAAGTCAAATTGCCTATCTTCCCTATGTAGTTCCAGTTCCCACATTTCTCATTCCTTTGTTTTCACATAGAAGATGAATAATTTATGAGTGAGAAAGGCATCTCCCTGTACATCTCTGTTGTTTCACCCTTGATCCAGTTCCCTAGGGACCACGTGCAAAGAGTCAGGATAGATATGAATGGGTAAACTACACACAGGTTTGCTGCTTTCCATTGCTTTGGCCCTACTTAGCTCAAGTTGCAGATTTTCTCCACTAGCCTATTTCTCTATTCCATCATGGCAATTTGTGTTATTCTTACAAGGCTCCACTTGGCGGGGACTAATGCAAGAATTAACTGTTCAGTGGGGAGATATCTAGCACAGGAGAAAATGATAACTAGATCTACTATTAACTATTTTAAAAATAAAGATACAAGATCTAAGACTCATAAACATAATACTAGCCCCCAAACATACCACAGCTCAAACCGTGCACGTGCAGTAGCAGGCGCAGGCATGCATGCATGCGCGCACACACACACACACACCCACACACACACACCACACACACACCCACACACACACACACACACCCACCCATCCCTGCAGCCATTAAAGCTTAACTCCTTTCTGCATCCACATAAACACCTCAGTCTTTATTTTTCCTATTATGGCTTATTTTCCACCTCAGGGATACTTCTGATGTTCATTTAACTTTTCACTTGTGTGAAATCACTTCTGAGAAGGAAAGGAGGAAGGCATGTCTAGTATGATTTCCTGTAACACTGTTGAATCTTAGACTCCTATAAATGCATATATTCTATTATCTATACCTTTGAATAGGCTTTTGCTTGCCAAAAAGACTGGTAATCTCATTTTCATTACTTGAAACATTCGTCCATGCCGGATGCCCTTGAATCAATGAGAGAAGTTAAAAATTCTAAACTTAGATTTAATTTAACATTAGAGTAGAAATTTTGTTACGTATTTTTTTCAATGTTTATCTGTGAGTTACAAGCCACATATCATGCAGAGTGCAAAATTTTAAGTTCCCCGTAAATTTCTTAAGTTGTGTGTAATTGCTGCTAAAGCTTCTTTGGCCAAAGTTAGCTTCCACTTTTTTTGCCTTCACTCCTCCCTCTCTCATCATCATCTGGTACACTTTCTTTTTTTTTTTTTTTTTTTTTGGCTGAGCCACGCAGAGTCTTAACCACTGGACCACCAGGGAAGTCCCATTTTGATAAGTGCTCTTAAGCCTTCTGTAGCAGTCACTTCAGGCTGAGGTAGATCAGGCAAGCAGATATGCCATAGCTAATTTTATAATAATCAGGAGTTTGAGTGAAGCAGGCACATAGACTGTGTAGATAGAGAGAAATTCCTAATTCGCTTAGAAGGTCAAGATAAAATAGTCTCTGAAAGTACCTGGAGGAAGCTGCCTCCTTTGTGGAAACCAATCCCCTACCTACAACCCACCTGCCTCCCAGTAAAATATAAACTTAAACACTGGTAAGAAGTTATCCACATATAAAAAGCTTAGAATTTTAGAGCTGAAAGATTTACTCCAATACTTTTTTTTTTTAAATAGAAAAGGAGGTTACAACTTCAAGAAATTATTTGCCTGAGGTAGAGCTGGAACTAAACTGTTTCTGAGGACTCATTTTAACAATAAAAATACTTCTTTCTAGTGGGGGTATTTTTGTTAATGAATCAGGCCATTTTAAACGTCACTTATTTCCTTAGAAATTTCATCGATTTGATTCTATTCACAGGCTTTTCGTGATATTTTATGTGTCTTATCTGCAAACACTTATCTGAGGTAATTATTTCATAGTTGTTTTTAAACCATACTATATTCAGTTATTAAATAACTTACTGTAATATCAGTTTTCCAAATGAATATACATTAAACTTCAGCATTATGATTACAAAAGGAAACATGAACCAAACTTAGATGTCTTCTTAAAAAAAAAAGACCGAATGTATTATTCTTATGGCTGTCTCTCTTTTATGCATTTGGACTTGTTTTGAAGGATTTATATTTGTGAATTAACTCAAAGTTTAAATTGATTTAGTTTAATTTTGATATACCACTACAATTTAAAGTCAGTAAACAAAAGTAAGCTAAAGTTTTATTTTGGCTATTCTTTTTTTTTTTTTAAACTTTCAGAGAAAGCATACTTGTTTTTCTGAATATTCATGAAATAACTTTTCCTACATTATTGTTAAAACTGCTTGTTTTATTGCATTTCTTTGTGGTTTTATTAGTCACTAGAATTATGGGATAAACAAATATGAGCAAAATATAACTCAAATCACACATTGCTATAGGACATGAGAATTGTGAAGAAAACTTGCTTCTGAGGAAAATTTTACTTCAGATTACATTTTATATTTGTAGATATGTTCATTAGATGGATTATTTTTAATAAAATTTATTTTAGGACAGTTTTAGATTTACAGAAAAATTCTGAAGATGGAATAGAGAGTTTCCATGAACCCTGTACCCCATGCTTATATTTTCAGTAAACAGTTTTGTATGGTAGCCAGAAGAGCTAATTAGAATCTTATGGTTGAAATGGTAACATCTTGTTTGTTGAAATTGTTTCCAAATCAAGAAGGTTAGTAGATCCACTCTACTTTGTTCTGGTCAGATGGAGCCTGGGGGAACATGTCTTGACATTCTAAAAAGAATGTTTTTAGAGCCCTGAAAACTGTTCACTTAAGGAATGCATGAAGAGACCTGGGATATTTAATTGGATAATAGAAGATTGAGAGGTACATGGCAGCTGTCTTCAAACATTTGAGAGAGTGTAATGTGGAAGATGACAGACTTGAGGGAGGCAATTGGTGGAAGGAAGATACTTAGCTCAAAGTTAGGAGGTCTTTCTTGGCGATTACGTTCCTGAAAGTGATGGCTATGGGCAGAGTGGCCTTTAAATCACAAAAATAATACAGTTGACTGTTGAACAACATGGATTTGAACTGCATGGGTCCACTTATTTGCAGATTTTTTTTCCAATAATAAATACTACACTATTACTAGATCTGTGGTTGGTTGAATGCCGGGATATGGAGGGACCAAGTATATGGAGGGCCAACTATAATTTATACTCGGACTTTCAACTGCGCCCCTCACCTCCATGTTGTTCAGGAGTCAACTATATGCTTATAGTAATACAATCAGAAAAAATAGTATATCAAGAAAAGAGGAAATGTTCCCCTCTCTTAGATGTACTCCTCAATTTGTGCTGATTGTAAGTGGCTTTGTATGTATCATTCCAGAAAACATTTCTGAAAACCCAATGTACTGTTTAAATGGTATTATTCTGTAACTTTTATGTAACAGCGTGTCTTGGGCATCTGCCTAGATCTTCCTCATACTTTGTAGTAGTCTCCAGGTTTTATTGTTCAGCATCACGAGTGACTATCATGTAATTAGCCATTCCCACATCAGTGGACATTTAGATTATATTTATCTTTTTGTCATAACAACCAGTGCTATGAGTAATTAACATCCTTGTACACATTCATTTGGACACTTATTTCAGTATTTAGAATATTTCATATTTGAAATATTTGATATGGGACTGCTAGACCATAAGGTATGAATTTTTATAATTTGATGGATACTGAGAACTTATAATGGTGAGAGTGTCCATTTCTCTGCATCTCCATGAACACCACTGTTATTAAACTTTTAACATTTTCTAACTGATAGTTTTTTAAAAAGTAACTCATCTTACAAGTCTTTGCCAGTGAAGTTTTACATCTTTCCATATGTCTGTTGGCTATTTGTGTTTCTTTTTGACCATTTGAAAATTGATTTGTGGTGTCTTTTTATATTATAGACAATAATCTTTTGTCTATTATGTGTATAACATAGTTTATTCTAGGATATCAGTATATAGTTTATTAATGGTCATTGCTTTATAGAAGTTTAAAATTTGTATACAGTCACAACTGTACACTTGCTGTGTTTTCTGTGTTAATTTGTGTGCTTAGAAACACTTCACATCAAAATCATAAGAGTATTTCCCCGTATTCTCTTTCATAGTTTTCATTTTTGCCAAATAAATATGTGTATATATAAAGTATACAATACAATGATTTGATATACATATATGTTGTAAAGTGATCACCACAACCAAGTTAATTAACACATCCAACACCTCACAGAGTTACCCTGTGTGTGTGTGAGAACACTTAAGGGCTACACTTTTAGCAAATGTCAAGTATATAATGCAGTATTATTAAGTATAGTCACTATGCTGTACATTGCTTCCTCAGAATTTCATCTTATAACTAAAAGTTTGTACCCTTTAAAGAACATCATGTCATTACCCCCAGTCCCCAGACCCTGGCAACCACCAGTCTACTCTCTGAGTTTGACTTTTTTTTGGTCTTTTTTAGATTCCACATGTGAGTGATACCATAAAATATTTGTCTTTCCCTGTCTGCCCTGTTTCACATAGTGTAATGCCTTCCAGGTTCATCCATGTTGTTGCAAATGACAGGATTTCCTTGTGTTTTATGGGTGAATAATAATCCATTGCATATATGTGCCATATTTTCTTTATTCATTGTTTGCCCTAAAACAAATGGACTGCCAGATATTTCTCCAACAAAGATGGGTTTATTGGGGGTCAGCAGAGGATTGCACTTTGGGGTTTACAACCATGGTGAGCCACATGCAAGTCCCTGCACACCAAGGAGAAGAGAACACTTTCATAGAGGGGAAAACGAAGTTGGGAGAGCTATAGTAAACCAAAAGTCCATGGCTTTTCATTGGCTGAATCCTTGCCAGGAAAGAAGAGGAATCCTTCTTCCTGTTGGACTCTGCTGTTGTTACAGGGCATGAAAGTTCCCCCTTCTTGTCTCCAACTCTATTTAATTGAGATTTCTATTTATTAATTTATTTTACTTTCCCCCTTTTGATCAAGACCTTTCTCTGAAAACATCATTGATCAAGAGTCAGGTTTTCTAGTTTCAGCAGCTTTTTGTCCCTCAGTGCCAGGAAGGACCTTTCCTGAGTGTAGTGTCTCACATCAGAGGAAAAGCGCACAGATTGGAAACCTATTGAGGTCACATGCGAGTAACAAGGAGGGTGGGAGGGAGTACTCGCAGGTGCTTTTTTATCTAAAGTTCATATGTTATCAAGATCCTAGATATTTGTGATCATCTGAAGTGTTATGTCATCCTTAAAAGTTTGATGACAAACTTCCAACAGTCCTGGCCTGGATATCCTGGGAAAGCTGTCTCATCAGATGTCATCTACGTCAATTCTGGGAAATCTTTACTTTCAAGTCACCAGATGATGTGCAGGTCCAGTCAGGGTTCTGTACTTTCTTTAGGTGTGTCACATGAATCCAAGAGTCTGTTCCTTGGATTCTGGTGGCATAACGGTTGGTTAGCAGTACCTGATAGGGGCCCTTCCAGCAAGGTTGAAGAGAGTTCTTCTAGAGGTGTCTCTTCCAATACGTAAAATCTCCAGGTTGCAAGGTGTGATGCTTAAGGTTTTTGTCTCCCAAGAATGCACTGTGAAAAGATTGCTCTAATAAAACATGGTTATTTTATTTTATTTTTTTAATGCTAATGTTACAGTTTAATGAACTGTGTTTAGTGCTTTACATAATTGATCTTGTCTAATCTTTGTAAAAGAAGTCAGCAAAGTAGACATTATTAGCCCATAGTACAGAAGACAACACTGAGAATGGGATTCTTCTACTCAACTGGCAGGTGGAGATCAAGTTTGATGCCAGATCTGACCACTGAGCCAGTGATCTTAACTCTTCACTCTGCTGCCTTTCACAGCCATGTGCTTGGGACTTCAGTTCCTACTTCTTATCTTCACTTTCTAAAGCAGTCCCTGGGTTTTCAGCTAAATCCCACAGCCAAACCTCTGGTTGACTGAAAAAACAAATCAACCAACAACCAATGGGAAATCATCTTGCAATAGGCCAACGGAGATCTTGACAGGCATTTCATCCAAGATTGAAAAATAACCAAGGGTTGTAAGAATTGGGTGTCAGCAACAGAATGACATTTTGAATTGAGACAGTGATTTTAGTTTCTTCATGGCATAATGGTAGAAATTATTCTTAAATAGAACACCTCCTGAGATAATATAGGTCAGTAGTTGTTTGTATTCAGGTTTAAGTGCTTCAGGGAAGGTGCCAGGTGACCATTAAGCATGTCACCTGAAGCCATCTCCCCACATCCCTTCACAATAACACTCTAATACTTGGTGGCTATAAGGCACTTTTAATTTGGAATCTAAACAATGTCCTTAACAGAACCCTGTCTTATTTGCAAGGCTCCCTGAAGAAGACAATGGGTGAACTGCATGCTGCCAATTCTGCTTCTGTGGTCACAGCCCAGACCTTGCCATTGCCTGAAACTGCTCCTTTTAAGAAATCCCACCTGGTACCCACATGCTTGCATTCCTCTTCTCCCCGCTCACTAAATCTGTTTGTTCTTCAGCTGGCTCAAGGCGCCAAGATCTCAACTGCTCTAATCTAATCAGCATTCCTGGTTTGCTTTCTGACACAGCCTGGAATCCATGGTCAATCTCTATTATGGTTTCTTATCAAGAATTCTCAACTCCCTGGTCTTTCCTCTGCGTATGCTCTATGGTTCACACCTCTCTGTTGGTCTAGCAGTCTCCACTCTCTTCTGCACAGTAGAGATGATTACATATTAACGAATGACAGTGACTCTACCAAAAGAGCTGGTTCCTGGCAACTTCTAAGGCCACCAGTGCTACTCTTTAGGTCTATTATTTTAGGTACCTTTCTTTCCTGCTTCCCTTTGTTGGCTGTTTCTGACCTCACATCTCTCCTTTAAGCCCATTCCCCAAAACATGGTTATTTTTAATAGAAGCAATTATGCCTTTGTGATATTGGAGTATCTCTCCCTTTGTAAGCTGTAAGTCAGAAGAAGCAGGAGCCAAGTGCCTTGAGAATCCTGTGACTCTCTCAAAGGGTGAGAGTTCCAAAAGTGGTGGATCTAAGATTTAGAAGGACCAACAGCAGTGCTTTTAGAAATACACCATTCATCCATCAGCAGACACTTAGGGTGTTTCCATGTCTTGGCTATGATGAATAATGCTGCAATGGACAAGAAAGTGCAGATATCTCTTCAGGATATGGATTTTTATTCCTTTGGATGTGTTCCCAGCAGTGGGATGGCTTGATCATATGGTAGTTCTATTTTATTTTTTTGCGGAACCTACATACTGTGTTACACAATGTTATACCAATTTACATTCCCATCAACAGTCCACAAAGGTTCCCTTTTCTCCACATCTTCACCAACATTTGTTATCTCTTTTCTTTTTGATAATAGCCATTCTAATAGACATGAGGTGATATCTCATTGTGGTTTTGAATTGCATTTCCCTGGTAATTAATGATGTTGAGCACATTTTCATGTACCTGTTGACGATTTATTGACAATTTATGTATATTCTTTGGAAAAATGTTCAGGTTTTTTGCCATTTTAAAATCAGATTTTTTTTTTTTTGCCATTTAGTTGTATGAGTTCCTTCTATATAGATACTTCAGATATTAACCCCTTATCAGGTACACAGTTTGCAAATATTTTCCCCCATTCTGTAGGTTTCTTTTTCATTCTGTTGATTGTTTCCTTTTTGTGCAAAAGCTTTTAAGTTGATATTGTCACCCTTTTTTATTTTTGCTTTTGTTGCCTGTGCTTTTGGTGTCAAGTCCAAAAAAGTCATTACCAAGACCACTGTCAAGAAGCTTTTCCCCTTTGTTTTCTCATAGTAGTTTTATGGTTTAAAGTATTAAATTTAAGCCTTTCATCCATTTCCACTCAATCTTGGTGAGTTGTGTAAGACAAGAGTTAATTTCATTCTTTTGCATGTGGTTGTCCAGTTTTCCCAACATTATTTATTGAAAATGCTGTCCTTTCTCTGTGCATGTTCTTAGTGCCTTTGTCAAAGATAAATTGGCAATTTATGCATGGGTTTAATTCTGGGTTCTCTATTCTGTTCCATTGGTCTATGTGTCTTTTTTATGCCAGTCTCACACTGTTTTGATTACTATAGCTTTGTAATATAGTTTGAAATCAGGAAATGTAATACCTCTAGCTTTGTTCTGCTTTTCTCAAGATTATTTTGGAAATTCAGGGTCTTTTGTGGTTTCATATGAATTTTAAGATTGTTCTTTCTATATCTGTGACAAATGTCATTGGAATTTTGTTAGGGATTGAATTGAATCTGTAGATCACTTGGGGTAGTATGGACATTTTAACAACATTAATTTTTCCAAACCAAACGCATAGGGTATCTCTCCATTTAATTGCGTCTTCTTCAATTTCTTTCATCAGTGTCTTACAGTTTCAGTATACAAGTCTGTCTCCTCCTCAGCTAAATTTATTTCTAGGTACTGCAAACATGGACAATTTTATTTCTTCCTTTCTGATTTTGATGCCTTTTGTTTCCTTTTCTTGCCTTATTGCCCTATCTAGGACTTTTAGTACTATGTTGAAGATAAATGGCAAGAGTGGGCATCCTTGTTTTGCTCCCGATCTTAGAGGAAAAACTTTGAGCTTTTCACCATTGAGTGTGAAGTTAGCTGTGAGCTTGTCATATATTGCCTATATTATATTGTCTATACCTAATTTGTTGAGAGTTTTTTTTGTTTTTATCATGAAGGGGTTTTGGATTTTGTCAAATGCTTTTCCTGTCTCTATTGCGATGAGCACATGATTTTTATCTTTCATTCTGTTAATGTAGTGTATCACATTTATTGATTTGTATATGTTGAACCATCCTAGCATCGCAAAGATAAATCCCACTTGATCATGGTTTATGATCCTTTTAATGTGATGTTGAATTTGGTTTCTACTATTTGTTAAGGATTTTGGCATCTGTATTCATCAGGGATATAGGCCTACAATATTCTTTTATTTTTATTGTCCTTGTCTTACTTCAGTGTCAAGGTAATACTAACCTTGTAAAATGAGTTTGGAAGTCTTCTTTCCTCTTAAATTTGTTGGAAGAGTTTGAGAATGATTGGCATTAATTATTGTCTAAATGTTTGATAGAATTCTCCAATGAAGCCATCTGGTCTTGCAGGTTTTTTTTTTTGGGAGACTTTTGATTACTAATTCAATCTCCTTACTAGTTTTAAGTCTGTTCAGAGTTTCTATTTCTTCCAGTTCAGTGCTGGTAGATTGTATGTTTCTAGGAAAGTATCCATTTCTTCCAGGTTGTCCCATATGCTGGTTTATAATTGTTTGTACAGTTTCTTATGATTCTTTGTATTTAGTTGTAATGTCCTCTCTTGCATTTATGATTTTCTTTATTTGAGTCTTTTTTTCTCAGTTCAACTAAAGGCTTGTCAATTTTGTTTATCTTTTCAAAAAAAAAAAACACCTCTTAATTTCATTGATTTTTTTCTATTATTTCTTCTCTCTATTTCAGTTATTTCTCCTCTGATGTTTATTTTCTTCCTTCTAATTCTGGGCTTAGTTTTTTCTTCTTCTTCTAGTTCCTTGAGGTGTATAGTTAAGTTGTTTATTTGAACTCTTTCTTTTTCCTTAATGTAAGCATTTATTGCTATAAACTTCCCTCTTAGAATTGCTTTTGCTGCATCTCATAAATTTTGGTATGTTGTATTTCTATTTTCATTTGTTTCAAGATACTTTTTGATTTCCTTTTGATTTCATCTTTAACCCATTGATTGTTCAGGATTATATTTGTGAATTTTCCAGCTCTCCTACTTCTAATTTCATACTGTTGTGGGCAGAAAAGATACTTGATATGATTTCAATCTTAAATTTGTTAAGACTCGTTTTGTGACCTAACATATGATTTATCCTGGAGAATGTTCCATGTGTGCTTGAGGAGAATGTGTGCTCTGCTGCTGTTGAATAGAGTGCACTGTGTGTATGCTTAGGTCCAGTTAGTCTAAAGTGTAGTTCAAGTCCAATATTTCCTTAATGATTTTTTGTCTGGATGATCTATCCAATGTTAAATTGGGTATTTAAGTCCCCTGGAATTATTGTGCTGCTGTCTATTTCTCCTCTCCTGTCTACTAATATTTGCTTAATATAGTTAAGTGTCTTAATGCTGGGTGCATATAGATTTAGAATTGTTATATCCTTTTGATGAAGTGACCCCTTTATCATTATATAGTGACTTTCTCCTTTGTGTCGTTACATTTTTCAACTTAGTCTGTTTCACCTGATTTTATATATACATATAATATATTTTATATATATATATATATTTACCCCTGCTTTCTTTTCATTTCCATTTGTGTGGAATACCTTTTGTCATCCCTTCACTTTTACTTCATGTGTATCCTTAAAGGTAAAATAAGACTCTTATAGGCAGCATAATTGGGTCTTTTTTTTTTATTCATTTAGCCACTCTGTATCTTTAGAGAATTTCATCAATTTATACTTAAAGTAATTATTGATAGATGAGGACTTATTTTTGCCATCTTGTTTTCTTTCTGTTTTGTAGTTTCTTTCTTCCTCTCATGCTATCTTCCTTTATCACTTGATGATTTTTCATAGTGGTATGCTTTGATTCCTCTATCTTCTGTGTATCTACTATAGGTTTTTACTTTGTGGTTATCGTGAGGCTTACATAATACATCTTATAGTTTTGAGTCTATTTTAAGCTGATAACAACTTAACTTCAACTGCATATAAAAATTCTGCCATTTTACTTCCCTTGTCCCCATTTTATGCTTTTGATGTCACAATGTGGATCTTCTTATATTGTGTATCCATTAATAAATTATTGTAGCTATATTTATTTTTTAATGCTTTGGTCTTTTTATCTTTATACTAGAGTTAGGTGATTTACACACCACTACTACAGTATTAGCGTATTCTGAATTTGACTGTATAGTTACTTTTACTAGCAAGTTTTATACTTTCATTTGTGTTCACGTTACTAATTAGCATTCTTTCGTTTCAGCTTGAAGGACTCCCTTTAGCATTTCTTATAAGGCAGGTCTAGTGATGATGAACTCCCTCAGCTTTTGTTTGTCTGGGAAAGTCTTTCTCACCTTCATCTGAAGGACAGCTTTGCTAGGTAAAGTATTCTTAGATGGCAGATTTTTTATTTGAGCACTTTGAATATCCCATTCTCTCCTGGCCTCCAAGGTTTCTGTTGAGAAATCTGCTGATAGCCTTACAGGGGTTCCCTTATATGAGATGATTTGCTGTTTTCCAAGTTCATTTTTTGTCTTTGATTTTGACAGTTTTATTATAATGTATCTAGTGAATTTGGGAAAGGTCACGTATGAGCCTCCTCTACTTGGATGTCCATATCTCTCCCCAGAGTTAGCAAGTTTTCAGCCATTATTCCCTAAATAAGATTTCTACCCTGTTATTTATATGTTTAGTCATGGACATTTTAATCTGAACACTCAAATCTTTCTTTAGCTCAGGGGATAGTTATTCTCTCTCTCTTTTTTTTTTTTTGCTTTAGCCTCTCTTTTTTGAACATATATTATTGCTTTTATCATATTTTTTATTTCTTTTTTTCTTATGTTCTCAAGATTATTCTATGACTGGGTCTTCAAAATGACCAATTTCAGCTGTGTAAATCCTGCTATTCAACCTTCTTTGGAGGTTTTAAATTAAGCAAATATGTTTTTTTCATAATTTCTGAAAGCTCTTTTTTACTGCAGCTTGTTTTAATTGAATGGATGCAGAATCCTCTTAGACTTCTGTGAAGATAATAATTGGAATTTTCATTTAATACTATCTATTATTCCTTATATTAAATCTTTCTTGAGAGTTCAGTTCACTTGCTCATTTATCTTGATGTTTTTCTTTCATCCTATTTGTGTCTCATGATTTGGTTGTATATTGATATTCTAAATTAGTTACTAGATTTATTTGTATCTGTACTTATTGTTGGGGTCATTGGTGATTATAATACTTACCTACCAGGCCTCTCCCTTACATGCAATAGCTCACTACAGGAGTCTTTTGTGACTGGCAGACTTCAGGACATGTGGGAACCCATCCATTCACCCCCACCTCCACCTTTGACTGCATAAAGTCAGGAAGGACTTGCAAGGTTGGCAAAATAATTTGGTGATTTCACTACTATTCTAAGAGGCCTTCCCTCCACTACTCTTCTTGAAAAATCTCTGGATCTGTGTGTGCCCCTGAACTTCCTTATACTTCTTACTTTCTTATTTATACTGTCTTACTTCTCTCTCCAACCCCAAAATCCATATGAGAAGTCCTCTTATCCTGCAAAGACTGAAATATTCAGTCTTTACAATGGGCAATAAAATAAGCAGTCTTGTACCTCTCGTCTGGATCTAACATAAACTTTATGAGGATAAGAACAGTATCTATTCTGCTCACACTGTTCACTGCACAGTGCCTGGAACACAGTAGGTATGCCATAAAAATTTAGTAAATTTTTAGACATAAATATTTAGAAAATTTGTTAGACAACCTTTGTGGAACTAAAAATATTTATAAGCTTTACCTAGTAACTTTTATTCTAGAAATTTATCCTAAGGAAATACTCAGAGATGCTCACAGAGTTTTAAGTACAAGGATGTTCACGTTAGTAATTGTGAAAAATAAAAACAACTCAAAAGTCACAGCAGTGCTTATATAAAGCATTATATATACTGTATATGGTTGATATTCTTTTTATTCATTTATCTCTCCAGAGATACAGTCTTCAGCAATCAGTAAAACCCATTTTATCTTAACCAAAGAACAGCATTTTGATATACTTTAAATAGAATGACTATAAATCATGCCTTTTAAATTGCCGTAATTTTTAGTAATATTATCTGATAGCTTTATTTATTTATATATTTATTTATTTAAAATATAAGAACAAATAAATGGAAGTTCATTTTGATGTAATCATAGTATAATGGACAGTCAGTAAATAGAGAATATTTTTGTTTTATTCCAGAAGACAGCTCCTTGAACATGGTGAGGTAAAACTTTCATTTTAATCTCTGCTAGATTTGTGTATTATATTTTAGTTCAAGGATAATTCACAGAGGTATAACTCTGCTGTTGATACACCATCATCAGTGCTTAAGTGCTTCAGCACTGGTAATAAATTTCTGCTCATCCTTCCCACTTCTTAATCTGCTCTCAGTTTTGAACAGTGGTAAGGACTTGACAGCCAGAAGGCTGATTTATGACTACAGAGTATAATTAAATTAAATTACCTTCCTTCATTCATTCAACAATAACAGACATTAATTTCTAACCCGCTGAGCTAATCAGCTACAGACCATCAGGGTAGGTACCCATGGCCCTGTGACTGGTGGCTTTTTGCCACACACAGACCTGATGGTCAACCAATTACAAGCTTAGCTGTGTTATAGGATACAACAGATGGTATAGCGATGTTCCTGCCCTCAAATATGTCTAATTTTTCAACGGAGAGCAAAACAAGATAGCCTTTCTCATGGTGCTAAATTATTTTGTGACATACAAGAGAAAGATCTTCATGGGCTAGAAATACAATTTCCTAAGTAATAGAACTTTGAGTCTTAAGTGGCAGGTCAAATTTACAAGAGAGGGCAACTGAATTTGAACTTAATAGGAATAGCTTATGATGATAACTAATATTTTTTAAATAGTTACTATGTGCCATGTACTGTACTGTTTTGATTCTCATAATAATATTATTCCCACTTTGCAAATAAGAAAATTATGTTAATTAAATGATATTAGCTGTTACAGAGATAAACACTAACATTGAAATGACTTAAATCAGTAGAAATTTAATTCTTTGCTCACGTAAGGTTAAAACCGGAGTTCCTGATTAGCAGATAGTTCTCCAACAAGCAGTATTTGAGGGACCCAGACTCCTTCCATCTATGGCTCTGCCATCTTCAACATATGGTATTCAGGCTTGATGTGTACAAGGAAGCAAAGGAGAAAGAACAATGAAGATTGTGCACTGGAGGCTTTGTAAGGCTGGAAAAGATAGATGCACATCACTTCCTTCTCACAGCCAGAACTCAGGCACATGGCCACACCTGACTGCCAGGGAGGCTGGGAAATGGAGTCTTGCTGTGTGTTTAGGAAAAAGAGCAAAGGGATCTCTGCCAAGGACTAGAGACCTAGAGAAATTAAGTAGCTTACCTAAGGTCTCACAGCTAATTTGCAGTAAATCTTGCATTTAACCACTAGCAATCCATTTCCAGTGCTCTCAGAGGAGTAGTCAGCACTTACTGCTTCCTATGTGCAGGGCATTTTGGGGGAAGTTATTTGATAATTTCATTCTCACAGCAACCCATTGATGTAAGTACTATTATTTTTTTATTTTACAGATGAAAAAAACTGTAGCATAGAGAGGTTAAGTATTGATAACTTGCCTAAGGTCACAAAGCTAAAGTGGCCTTAGCTTTGTAGAGCCAAGGACTATGAACCCAGGCAGTGTAGCAGCAAAATCCATGCTGTTCGCCATTCACTCTGATACCACCTAATGTGAACTGCTTTTATGTAAATCAGGCATGTCACATTATCCATCTTTACTTACTAGTGCACATTCGTACTTCATATTTTATCATACAATATTTAAAACCCACCTCTGTTTAGAAATATAGTATTCCTTAAGTTTCTGCCTCTCTTTCTCACATAGTTTGCTACCTTCTCATTGTCTTTCATTTCTCCATTTGTCCTTGTTTTGCCCATTTTTCTTTTTTCTATTAATTCTGCATATTTATCAGTTCAGTCTTTATTATGTGCCTACTATACACCAGGTTTCTGCTTTTATGGAATTTAAGGTATAGTAGAGGGAAAAAAATGTGACCACATAATTATATGTGCAATGACAAAGGAAGATACAAAAGTAGTACAGAAGAAGAAGTGATTAAATCTGTGTTTGGAAGGGATGGGGTAGTTAGGGAAAGGCTTTTCAAATGACTATAGAAGAAGAGCTTACCAAAGTCAAAGGATGTACATGTGCAAAGAAGGCAGAAGGTAATAAATTTATCCAGAGCTACAGGCAAATCAGTATTGCTGATGCATAAAAAAGGCAAGAAGATGGGAAAAGAAAGCAGCATTCAGACTATGATGCCTTTGTATGCAAAGAAGCTGGACTTCATTCTGGACTTTGTTGTTAAGTTGGAGATGGTATGCTCAGATCTGAGTTTTAAATACTTTAAGTCTGTTGGCAGTAAAGAAGATGGTTTTTTAAAAGGCAATAAGAAGTCAAGCTGACCAAAAAAAGGACAGTGATAGCAAATCTCTTAATTTTTTCAAACTAAAGAGGGTATGCTAAACTCCTGATGTATAGGCAGATTAGAGATTTAAATTTCTAAAAATAGTAGGTCTTATGGAAGGAGATGATAGATTTCTGGGCAGTAGCAATGAAGTGGCTCCTAATCCCACTTCCACTTGTGATTCACACTTGATAAATATCTGTTTGGTTTGGGATGGGACTGTTTTCACCTTAGGGATGATAGGGTGTGAGAGGCACAAACCCTGATTCACTCTAAATGTGGTATGATAGCAAAAGATTGTACATTCCAGCTTGTTTCAAAATTAGGTGAGGATCCCTTAGGATAATTTTTTCACCGGGGGTAAGTTCTAAATTCCTTGCTTTGTGCTAACCCTCTGAATCAGGGATAGTCTGCAAACCTCAACTCACTAAATTAACCCCTGGCTTACCTCCCTACTGGCATGATATTGATTATTAAAGTTTGTTAGATTAATGGATACTGTTGTGATTTTTCTCATAATTTAATGTATTTGTGTTTTATTTATTCCATCAAATTTATTTCTTTTAGCCAACTTTTCTATGTTATGGGCTTAGAAATTAGTGAAGGAGTACCTAGTAATTCACAGGGAAGGAAAGAAAGAAAAGAGATTTAGGAACAACATTTAGTCCCAGAATGTCCTAATATTATGAAGAACTGGTGAGAAGATTGGCTAGGGAGAGAGAACATTCAGAGTATTCACTCCTGAATATTCTTTTGACCCACTCATATCTCATTTTGTCCATGACAAAAAGTCCTGCATCAGCCTTCACATTTTTCTAATCCCTAGTTTATTATATTATGTGATTAGTTTATATTAGATCCTTTATATTTGAAGTCTGTTTAGTTTGTGTTTTCTATTATAAACAAGGTTTTTCTATTACTTACAGCCAAAGAGCTTTCTGTGACATACAGCAGAAGGCATCTGAACTTATATAGAGCTATTCAGTTGAAGAAGTGAAATGATACAGAATTGGGGGGAAGAATTACTTCTTTTGAGAAACTGATATTGAGTGACATATTTTGGGAATCTGTACACTTCTGTATTCACAGACTAATAGAACTATGTTGTTGAATAGTTTATTGTTTGGAGAGAAAGTATAGGGTAGTAGTTAAAGACAATGACTCAGAAGCTAGACTGGACTCAGATCTTTGTTCTTCCACTTACTCAGCGTGTGATATTGGCTAAGTTATTTTACATCTTTTGGGGAACAACAAAAACAACAGCAATCATAATAGTACTTATCTTCATATGGTTGCTATGGGATCATATGAGTTACATGTAAGGTCCTTACAATAATGCCTAGTATAAGTTAAGCATTGTGTAAATATCCACTTTTACAGTTAGTGTGCCTTCTGGATCAGAATTTCAGATCTAATATTCTGCTCCCTGTTAACTGTGCCAGTGAAGGACATCTCTTCAGCATGCTCTCAAGATATCTTCACAGTGTCATGGGAGGTAGTTTTGACAGGAACAACTCGCCATTTGGACTGGCTTTAGTTAGACCTTGCTTTCTTTCTGGTAGCTGCTACCTCACATTTTACCCAGTTGGGCTCACTTATTCCAAAGATGAGTAGTAAACAGTTTCCTGAGCTTCTCTTCCTTCCTTCCAGCCTCTAAAAAATGTTGTGAGAATTTTCCTAGTAATTTCTATATGGCAAGAGGTACCAGATTGACAATGGCATACAATAGTGATTTTTGTACTATACTTTTTGACTGTAGCCTTCTGTCCTCCACTTGGTAGTTAAAAAGAAGGCTGTCTTACAGAATGGAAGATAAAATAACTATGGCAAGAGAGCTTTATGGAAAGTCAGTAGCCTGAGAGTAAGTGAATGCTTAGGAGCATTTGGGTGAGAATAGAAAACAAACATAAGTGATGCCATTTGGGATAGCTATTCTGTGTCATCCAGCCACAAAAAGCGTCATTCAGGGAAGACAAGGTAATGGTGGGGATCTTTCAAGTCTCCATATGAAAACAGAGTCCTTCCTTCAGCCTTTAGATGATAGAGGAAAGTCAAGGAGTATTACTACCTTGGATTTGATTTTGGTCATGTGAGAAATTGTTGCTAAAGTAGAAGTAACAGAAGTTAGGGGAGGAAATGATAGTGTCATCCTGTGGCTCAAAATAACCAAAGGAAGGAATACTGGGAGAATTCAGATGTGTATTTGTATTGATTATCCGTATCTATTATGGTCTGTTTCTAGATGCCACATTTTAAGAAGACTATGGACAATCTGTACCTCATTCAGAGCAGGGCAACCAGAATTATGACAACACACAACTAATAATTGAATTTTTCTGAATATTTAAAGATAGAAAGCTTTCTAAGGTTGAAGGTGGGAACAATGCAAAGTCATAATACAGTATTTAGGTAATCGAGAACTGTCATGCACAAATGGGTTTAGACCAATTTTGTGCAGTTCCAGAGGTGTGGAAGTTGCAGGAAAACATTAGTTCAGTTTTAGAAAAGATTTTCTAACATATACAGCTATCCGTCTTTGTAATAGGTACTCCTATGGCATATTCCTTTTCAGGAAATAGTAAATATTCAGTTGATAGATTTATAGAAGTGATCCCTGTTTTGGATAGATGATTAAAGTAGATGGCTCACATAATTTACCAATCTGTGATTTAGTGGTCCTAAACAAAAGGACCTATTTGAGGATGAAGTGTGTTGATGTCTTGTCTTCTCTCCAAAACATGTTCCTGATTTTGTCCAAAGGTGAGTTTGACTGAAGAACAACGAAGGATTGATTTTGAAATAAATGTTCCACATTCCAACTCTGGGTTCAAGAATTATTTTAAAAATTAACAAATTTTCCATTTTCAAACATCATTTAGAAAAGGAAAAAAGATAGCTTTAGGTACAGTTTTTGCCATTCTGTTTTAAATATAAATTATGTATTTCTGATTATAAGAATAGCACGTGTCTTTAAAATTTGAAAAATGCAGAAAAATCACCATTCAGAAATAATTTCTTTTAACTTTTTAGGTATATTCTCTTACAGCCTTTTCCCCCTGTGCATATATATACACACATAGATGGTTTTCACAGAATTAATATTATTCTGTAAGTATAGAGTTTTATATTCTGAAAACTTTTCCATGCCATTAAATAAGCTTCCAGTATGTAATCTTTTAATGGTTGTATACATGTGAAAATGCAGTAATTTACTTAGTCCTCTATATTGGTCACTTAGGTTGTTTCTATTTTTGCTGAGAAAAATTCACTTCAGCGATCATCTTTGTAGAAGCATTTTTGTGTTTTGATTATTCCCTTAAGTTAAATTCCTAGAACCAAAATTTAAGTCAAAGGAGTTGGTTCTTTTCTAGGGTCTTGATAAATATTGCTAAATTACAGAAATATACCAGTTATTTCAGTGTGTTTCATGGCATACTCTCTAACACTCTATTAATTTAATATTTGTCAATTTTATACGTGAAAACATTATCTTTACTATTTAATTTGTTTGAATATTAGTGAATTAGAACATGAATATTTAGTTGTGCTTACTTTTGGTTGTATTAATTCTTTGTCCATTTTTCTAGTGAGGAGTTTGTTGATGTTTTATGAATATGTCTGTTAGAAAAGTTTTGTTTGAAACCTTTGCTCAGTGGAACCCCATCTTAATCAAAATGGGGTGTCCTACTAATTAGTACAAGTATTTATACAATTCTACTACTTCTAAAATAATCTAGTTTGTGTTATGATTTTTGTTGCTGACTGAATGACACAAATTTGTGAAGCATCCCATATTTTTATGTCTCTGTGACTCCCTTTCTCACCTGGTGTAGGTCCTTGCTCAAATACCACCTCTTTGAAGAGGCCCACTCTGATGATCCTAATTACACTTGCAACTTCTCCTGCCTGTGGTCTCACACCACACCCTGCACTTCAGTCTCCTTTCCTGGCTCTGCTTCCCTTTCCATTTTACTTACCACTTTCTGATAGACTGTATGATAGATTTTGTTATTTGCTATGTCTATTTATTTTCTGCCTCTCCTTAGTAAATGTACTAAAATGTGAGCCTCATAGGACAGGAATTGCTCAGTGTTGTTTTGTTCACTACTATATCCAAAGCACCCAGAACAGTACCTGGCATATAGCAGGCATTTGATAAATCTTTGTTGAATGAATGAATAAATATTAATAGACTTATTACTAACTTAAAATATCCTTGTCCTAGTGAATAATAATAGTTTTAATATACTTTATTTTACGTATATTAATTTAAAAATATATAAAGTGAAAATTTAATTTTGTTTTGTGTTTTTATAGCTAATTTTTCACACATTGCAGTTGTTTGCATTTACTTCCCTTGCCATTTTAATTATGAGGCTGAAGCTCTTTTTGACACCTCACATGTGTGTTATGGCTTCCCTGATATGCTCTCGGCGGGTAAGGTATTCATTCTTGTATAACTAGACTATAGCACTACAGCAACTACGGTGTAGTTACTATGGCTTTGCTGAGTAATCCAAACATAAAAACACTAGGTGTTTTTATCTTAAATGATTTAAAATGTTAGTTCATGATTCATTATAGAGTAAGAAAAACAAATTCAGGTAGCTTTGAAAATTATTCCTAGATTTTAGCTGATAATTCTTTGACTTTCTCCTCTATTAGTATCCTCTCCACAAATATAGTTTTTTTAAGTTCAGGTCAGTGTAAGAGATTCTTGGCCTGTCAAAACTATCCCAAAGTGCTCTTGTAATACTAGAGAAGATGCAGTGTAATTGCTCTAGTATTGTCTTGTTGGGCTCGGATAATTCGTGGGGAAAATTGTCAGTTCTGGGGTTCTGTTACTGTATGCAAAAGAGCTAGACAAAGTAGCTAGAATTTTGGGACCAAGTTACTTCTAGAGACACCTTATTTAGTTTTGATTGTAAGTGTCTTGCCTTAGAATATCATAATGCTTATATTCCTGAGAGGAATATACTTGTCAATACTAGTGAGGTTTCCCTAGTTATTCAAGATGTCCATAAAAGGCAGCCAGATGTTACGGATTTAGTTCCAGGATGTTTCAGAATTGTGATTTGCTAATCTTAATTCCTGGTAGTAAATCAGTACTAGAACGAGCAGGTATTCCTTCTTTATTTCTTTTAAGAGGAAAGAAAGCTCCATTTTTAACTGGACTCCAATTCCAAAATATTTGCTGTTTTTAAACAATAGATGATGATTATTATATTCTGTATATTGTTAGTATCGAATGGTAATCCACCTTGGTTTAGGTAGAAAGTTGAGAATTTATTATTGGCCCAATAGCCCTCTTCATATAAGAATTATAAATAATTGGTTTCTTTCATTTCAGCTCTTTGGCTGGCTTTTTTGGAGAGTTCGTTTTGAGAATGTTATCTTTGGCATTCTAACAGTGATGTCAATACAAGGTTGTGCAAACCTCCATAATCAATGGAGCATAATAGGAGAATTTAATAATTTGCCCCAGGAAGAACTGATACAGTGGATCCAATACAATACCAGACCGGGTATGTAGCTGTTTGGTTATATGTATAGCTAGCACACACTCATGCGCACACATTATTATTATATGTTATTATACATTTGCATATATTGTACAGTTATCATTTCATATATATGTGTATGTGTATATATATATAAAATTTTAAAATACATATGCATTCATACCTTCACAGATTTTGAGCATGGTAATTGCAGTGTTCACCAAATCAAACCTTTTTAAAAGGTGATTCTGTGTCATCTTTAAACCCCTCCTAGGTACCTGTCAAAAAGAATTTTACTTGACTTTAAGAGTTAATGATTATTCACAAGTTATGTGCTATAACTCTGAGATTATTGTATTTTAACCATAACAGTGACACCTCAAAGAAAAAAAAAACCTTTAATGACAACTTTCACACCTTGTGACAGGCCACTGGAGAAGATAGTTTTGACCGTGGGGAGGTTAACAACACCCCTCCCATCACTTCCATCAGGGCCTACTCTCTGCTCCATGTCTGTAAAACCAGTTACATGCAGAAGAGTTAAAGTCTTGGATATTCTGTTTTCTTCACTAATTCATATCAAAAAGATGAGTATACATGCTATTTTTAAATACTTTAAAATATTCTTTTAGCTTATCTTCTTTTCTTGCTATCTTTATCCAAAACCATATCAAGCAGATTGATATTTATTTCACTTTTAAATACCTTTCCAGAGGATAAATATATTCTACATTATTTTCTGTAAGTAATCTATAGTCTTGTCCTAGACAATTTTTGACGTTTCATAATTTTTTTCTGGCACAAGTTCTTCAGTATGGTTTATTTAAATTTATCCTGTGACTCCTTGAGCCGGTTTCTTCTAATCTCTTATTTGGTAGTCATCATTTTACTAACTAGCTATCATTAAGGTAAACTCTTATGAACGTCAAGTCAGATATTTGGCCTATAGCTTTCAAAGGGTGTAGGTGACAGTGCCTCATCACTTAGAGCTTCCAGGTTAGTTTAATCAGAATTTTTGAATTAACACTTTACTGACTTTTTCCCTGTAGTACAATAGTACAAGGTAGCTAGTCCCTTTACTCTCCTTGCCCCTCCCCACTTACAGCTGTTTTTCCAAAGCTTTAAAAGATACTTGCTCTTTTCATGTTTGCTTGTGTCTTTTTTTGTTCCAGTGTTTGTCTTGGGTTCTCGGCAGAGAGAGCCTATGTTTGGCAACTTACCCTTCTGAGATAACTCCCACAAACTCCTACCTCATTTTTGCCTCTTCTTTGATCTTACCAGTCTTTCTCATCACTGTATTATGAGTTCTGTCATGGTTACCACATGTTTTATTAAATTCTATAGTAAAGGTGGGACTAGAGCTTACATTCAGGTCTACCATGTAAGGTTGTATAGTTTGTACACAGCACAAAGGTGCTCAGTTGGGAGGACAAGTGGGAACTGATATCCAGCCTGTGGTCCACTTACCAAGTCATGTATGTATTAGTGAGGCTCTGTCAAGTCAAAAGGGATAATTTCTTTCTAATACATGCAGTAAGCTAAGTGGAGATTTAAATATATTATAGAAAAGATCCTATTGTTTCCCTGTCATGCTCATGTTTACTTTGCCCCCAAGAGGAAGGAAGCATTTGGGGAGTATTCTCCCCTTCTCTCTGTTTCATAGATGGTTTCTTCTCAGTGGTTCCAGTTCTTGCTGGACAGGCTTACCTAGTTTCTTCTGGATGACCCTGGCCCTGAGCTTTGGGTCCCTCTAGCCCAGAGTTTCTCAAGCTTGGCACTGTTGTTATTTGGGGCTACCCTGTGCATTGGCAGCATATTGAGCAGCATTCCTTCCTTCTACCCGTAGATGTCAGTAGCCCCTCTCCCCCCGCAGTGTGCTAACCAGAAATGTCTCCAGAAGTTGTCAGTGTCTCTAGGAAACAATGTCACTTCTGGTTGAGAACCCCTGCTCTAGTCTAAGAGCTTTGCATCATTAATTATTGAATCTTACAATAATAAATACACGTCTACTTCAATTTATTTATGTATTTTCAAATTTAAGGCATATAAAGAGAGATTCATGCAAAGTTACATTTATTTACTTATTTATTTTTTAATAAATTTATCCAGTTATTTATTTATTTTTGGCTGCATTGGGTCTTTGTTGCTGCACGTGGGCTTTTTCTAGTTGCAGTAAGCAGGGGCTACTCTTCGTCGCAGTGCACGGGCTTCTCATTGCAGTGGCTTCCGTTGTTGCGGAGCATGGGCTCTAGGCGCGTGGGCTTCAGCAGCTGTGGCACGCGGGCTCAGCAGCTGTGGCTCACAGGCTCAGCAGTAGTGGCGCACGGGCTTAGTTGCTCTGTGGCATGTGGGATCTTCCCGGACCAGGGCTCGAACCCGTGTCCCCCGCATTGGCAGGCAGACTCCTAACCACTGCGCCACCAGGGAAGTCTCCAAAGTTACATTTAGAATGCTTAATTGTATTTGAAAGTAAACATTCAATTATTTACAGTAGATCTGAATAATATGCCTTGTTCTTATTAGTGATTTTACTGTGCTGATTAAAAATGACAATAACCTTCCTAATCATGTAATCATTTATTGTACAGGAGTGCCAGGAAGTAAGCATTTGGTCCTTTTGTCTCCCAAGAGACAGAACTAAAACTGAAGCCAGACAGTAGATTTTGGTGTAAGACTAGTTATAACCAAAAGGCAATACATTTATACAAGCTATTATTCCAGAAAGTACTACTAACAAGTAATGAAGTGGTTTGATGAAATGTATACATTTATAAAGTCAAACAGAAACTAAGAAAACTTAGTTATGAATATTTAAAGATGATCTGAGGGAAGAAAACAATGCTTTTATCTGGAAAGTTCTCAGGATTACAGTTCACAACCCACAAAAGTCACTTTAAAACATGTACCATAAGACTTGCCCTTTATAATAGTCTCCCAGTTCCTAGAACTTTAAACTACTGGAACAAGATATCAAATTTTACAATTCTTTCCAGTCCTGTGTGTCTTTGTAGTGCTGTCTCTTAGTATAGCGCTTGAACATGGTAGTATGCTGTAGTGAAGTGGTTAAGAGGGTGGGCCCTGATACTTCCTAGCTGTGCAGTCTTGGGCAAGTCACTTAACTTTGCTGTGTCTCAGCTTCCTGATCTACAAAATAAGAATACATAGAACCCACCTCAAAGCTGTGCAAATTAAATTCTATAATCCTAGTAAAAGTATTTAGCAGTTCCTGGCACCAAGATAACATTTAACGAAAGTTGGCTATTGTGTAGACCATCAGTAAATATTAAGCGAAGAAAAAGAATGCTGCCAATGATTATTATTTAAATGTACTTCATCTTTCTTAATCTGGGTTCAAATATTACAGATAGGTAACTTTTGGTTTTCTTTAAAACATGTTGTTAAGGAATATAATCTTGCTTTCCAGATGCTGTTTTCGCAGGTGCCATGCCTACAATGGCAAGTGTCAAGCTCTCCACTCTTCACCCCATTGTGAATCACCCACATTATGAGGATGCAGACTTGAGGTGGGCAACTGATAGAATACTTCAACCAGACACACTAACGACTTCTACTGACTCATAGGAATAGGGAAATTTTTATACACACACGCGCACACACACACACAATCACTCTTATCCTCATATTTGTGCTAGAAGTTAATAATAACCATTCAGAAATTACAATACGTACCTGTTGATTTAAAGTAACCTTAATAAACCTCTGAAAACTGAAAAAAGCAACACCCAGTTTTTCTCAAAGTGAAAAATATGTCACATTTATGACTAGCCTCTGTGTGTTTATGTGGGTGTGTGTTCCAGTGAAACTCCTAAGTAATAGTAATAAGAGTGGGGATAGATTTGGCTCATGGCCATAGTTTGCCAACCCCTGTTCTAGATTCCACAGCCCCTCTGCCTGGTTTAAGAAACCATTCTTCATCTTACTGGTGGCCCATGATTAGCCTTTTTTAACAGATAGAAAAGCTACATGAAATTTGCTATATTAAATGCTTTTATGAAACCTTGGGGTGCTCCTTTGCTAGCTGATTATGGGAACTCCAGTTTCCACTGAGGTCTGAAAGTTTTGTTTTCCTTAAATGACTGACTTTTAAAAATTATTTTAATCATTCTAGTAATTGGGTAATCATTTCCTTTTAATGTATTTTTGGCTTATTTTTAGAGGTAATATTTTAAATTATTTAAAGTTTTATGTTTGGTTGTGGAGATCGGGCATTCTGTATGCTTGAAATCCTAAGAAAAGTCTAATGCATAATTGATAATTTGTTCAGGATTTTATAAAAACCCCCATTTAGGGCTAAACCATCTGTTGTACCATATTTTGGTAACCATCCCTGTCTCTTAAGCTTCTGTTAAGTTGCTTTCTCTACATGACTACTACCCTAGATGCCCACTGTCTAATTGTTCTATTTGCTACATTCAGCTTCAACTCATATGCTTTTCAGAGTTTCTGTGAATGAAATTATCTACTGAAATCTATATTTTCACTATATTTAGCCTCTATCTGAATTTGTTCCAGATTAATTATTTTATGAATTATGCAAAGCAAATTTTATATTCTGAACTATTATACTGCTACCTACCTCTAGACTCTAAACTGGTTTATACACTAATAAGCAGTACCTGCAAAATTCAAATTGCTGTAAGTTTAAGCACATGCAAAATATAAGTAGAAATGTGGCAACTGCTATCCCCAGAATAATTCGTGCTATTTGGGGTTATATATAATCAATGCTCCATCCAGTAAGCATTGAGGTTTTAATTTGGTAACAAATCTATTGTCATTTATTTTAAAAAATTTTAACTTGTTTGAATTTAAAGAGCTCGGACAAAAATAGTTTATTCTGCATATAGTCGAAAATCTGCAAAAGAAGTGAGAGATAAGTTGGTGGAGTTGCATGTGAATTACTACATTTTAGAAGAGGCGTGGTGTGTTGTAAGAACTAAGTGAGTATGAGCCCTATGGTATATGATATGGTATATTTTAAAACAACAAATGTTTTACTTTATTACAGCAGTCCTGATTCTTTAAAAATTTTTATTTTAAATTAGTTCCATTAAATTGTTGCCCTGGTATTTTATTTAAAATTATTTCATGTAGGAAATTAAAATTATACTATTATTTAAGCATAATGTAATTTTTTAAAAGTATAGTATATTTTGCTATCCTAATTTTTTCATTTTAATTTAACATCTTAAATGTAGCTTTTTTCCATAATCTTCAAGTTTTTATGATAACTTTTATTAGATGTCTGAAATACAGATTTGAATTTACAGCCAAGTCAGATATTAGCATTCTGCTACTACAGCTGATTTACATTGGATTTATAAGACTCATAAGAAAAGTTTCACGTAACTCAAAAGGACATAATAAGAAAACGTTTCTAATTAACATTTTTTCATTTCTAAATTTTGAATCTCTAAAAATACATAAAATTCTAAGATGTGTAATGGATATCTTGAGACCTTTGTTTAGTGTCCTTGATTTAAGAAGTCCTTAGTTATATTAATTTTAGCATTAAGAATTTTCATTTCTCCTATGGATAATTAAGAATTGGCTATAACAGATTTTGAAGAGCTAAGTTCGGAAATTTTAGTAGCTAATTTTTGTATCTAATTTTAAGATCTAATAAATATGTATAGGAAGAAACAGCATCTTGCAAAAGAAGAAACAGAAATATCATAATGTGTATGCTTATCATATTAATTTAATTTAAAGCTTAAGACAAAACATACTTCAAAACCGGGCATATTATCACAAATAAAGGTGGACATTTTATGATGACAAAAGAATTAATTCATCAAAAATATCTAACAGTTTTAAATATGCATACCTCTAAACAGAGCTTCAAAGCACACAAAATAAAAATGTGTAGAACTAAAAGAAAAAATAAGCAAGGCTTTAATCATAGTTGGAAAAGTTAACATTTTTTTCTCTACTAGGAATAGTAGATAAAAAGTCAGTAAGCATATAAAAGAGATGAACAACACATAATATCAAATGACTTGATCCAATTGACATTTATTGAACGCTACAGGAAACAGCTGCAGAGTACACATTCTTTTAAAGGGCATGTGGAATGTTCACCAAGAGAGAACATATGCTGGGCTGTAAAAATGGTCTCAATATGTTTAAAAGGTTTTAAATCATACAGAATTAAAATAGAAAGCAATAATAAATAGATACCTAGTAAATCCATGCATATTTGGAAATTAGGCCGTAAACTTATGGGTAATTTATGGGTCAAAGAAAAAAACCACAAAGAAAATTTTAAAACACTATTTTTCACTTGAATGGAAAAAGGGGTCTTTTAACAATATTGCTGATCTAACTGGATATAATGTACAGGAAAAAATTAAACCATGACCCATACTACACCATACATAAAAATTAACTTTACATGGATTATAGAACTAAATGTAAGAGCTAAAATTGTAAAGATTTCTTAGAACACAGAGTACTAACCATTTAAAAAATCAATAAATTGTATATATCAAAATTGAAATATTTTCCTCAAAAAGATATTAAGAAAATGATAAGGCAAGCCACAGACTAGAAGAAAATATTGGAAAGCATATATCTGATAAAGGACTTATAAATATAGTTCATATAAAGAAATTCTATAAATTAATAATAAAATGACCGTACAATTGAAAATGGGCAAAAGACTTGGAAAGATGTAATTCCCCAAAGAAAATGTGTGACTGACCGATAAATACAATTTTTAAAACTAAAATACCATACATTGGAGAGGATACAGAATAATTGTAAATCTCTTACATTGCTAAGGGGAGTGAAAATGATACAACCACTTTGGAGAACTATTTGGAGGAATCTTAAAAAAGTTTAAGCACACATCTACCCTATTACTCAGCAGTTCCATTCTGAAGAATTTAAATAAGAGAAATTAAAACATCTCTCTAGAAAGGGTGTCACAGCAGTTTTATTCATAATAGCTCAAAACCTGTAGGTAACTTATTGCTTTTCCCTTGCTGCTTTTAAGAATCTCTCTTTATGTTTAATTTTTGTCATTCTAATTACAATGTGTCTTGGTGTGGACCTCTTTGGGTTGATCCTGTTTGGGACTCTCTGTGCTTCCTGTACCTGGAAGTCTGTTTCCTTTCACAGGTTAGGGAAATTTTCAGCTATTGTGTCTTCACATATGTTCTCTGCCCCTTTTTCTCTCTCTCCTCCTTCTGGGACCCCTAAAATGAGAATGGTAGTATGCTTGATGTTGTCTCAAAGGTCTCTTAAACTGTCCTCATTCTTTTTTTTTTTTCTTTTTTCTGTTCAGCATCAGTGACATCCACAACTCTGTCTTCCAGTTCGCTGTTCCATTCCTCTGTATCATCTAATCTACTGTTGATTCCTTGTAGTGTATTTTTTTTTTATTTCACTTATTGTATTATTCAGCTGTTTGGTTCTTCTTTATATTTTCTATCTCGTTGTTAAACTTCTCACTGTGTTCATCCATTCTTCTCCCAAGTTCTTTGAGCATCTTTGTGATCATTACCTTGAACTTTTTATTGGGTAGATTGCTTATCTCTACTGCATTTAATTCTTCTTCCAGGGTTTTTATCTTTTTCCTTTGATTGGAACATATTTCTCTGTCACTTCATTTTGCCTAATTTGCCATTATTATTTCTATGTATTTGGTAGTTTGGTTACACTTCCCAATCTTGGTGAAGCGGCCTTCTGTAGGAGACATCCTATGGGTCCCAGACGTGCACTCCCCTCTGGTCACCAGAGCTATACGCTCTAGGGTTGCCCCCTGTGTCAGCTGCATGGGCTCTTCTGTTGTGGCAGGCTGAGAACTATGGATGGTCTGGTAGATGTGGCTGGCCCCCAGTCCTGTTGGTTGCCAGGCCCTACCTTGTGTGGAGGCTACTGGCCAGTGGTGGGTGGGGCCAGATCACGAGGCACCTGGTTATAGGTTCCAGGGTGTGGCAAAGCTGATGTTGGCCTGCTGGTGGGTGGGGCTGTGTCAGGCTAGCTGCTTGACCTGAGTCTTCTCAGTACTGGTACCCACAGGATGGTGGGTCGGGACAGGTCCGATGCTAACAAGCTAGAGGAAGAATTCCACAATGGCGCTTACCAGCACCAGTGTCCACGTGGTAGAACAAGCTCCCCAAAATAGCTGCTGCCAGCATCTACGTCCCCAGGGTGAGCTCCAGTTGCCTCCTGCCTCTCTGGGTGACTCTCCAAAATCAGCAGGAAGGTCTGACCCAGGCTCCTTTCAGATTGCTGCTTCTACCCTGGGTCCTGTAGTACGTGAGATTTTGTGTGCACCCTTTAAGAGTGGATTCTCTTTCCCACAGCCCTCTGTCTTTCCCAAAAGTAAACCCTGCTTGCCTTCAAAGCTGAATATCCTGGGGGCTCATCTTCCTGATATAGGACCCCGAGCCCAAAGTGGGTCTCTGATCCTTCACTCTTTGGGGAGAACCTCTGCAATTGTAATTATCCTCCCATCTATGGGTCACCCACCTGGGTATATGATGAGTCTTGACTATACCACACCTCTGCCCCACTTACCTATCTCACTGTGGTTCTTTCTTTATATCTTTAGTTGTATAAGATCTTTTCTGCTAGATTCTGGTCTTTCTCATCAATAGTTACTCTGTAAATAGTTGTAATTTTAGTGTGCCCATGGGAGGGGGTGAGCTCAGGGCCTTCCTACTCCACCCTCTTGGCACACCTCCTTGGAAATAATCCAATTTTAATGTAATTTTAATGTAAAGTAAATTGTGATACATTGAAGATGTCTGTTGTAATCCCTAGAGCAAACCACTTGAAAAATGCAAAAGCAAAAAACAAAACAAAAAAACCCAAATAAGCCAGTAGATGAATTGAATGGTATAATAAAACCTTTTTGCTTTACATAAAAGAAATCAAGAAAGAAACAGATGATCAAAAAAGATACGAAACAAATAGAAGAAAAAAAGGAAAGTGGCAACCCTAAATCAAACCATATCAGTACTTGCAAATGTGAATGGGGACTAAACACTCCAATCAAATGTCGGAGATTGACAGACTGAATACAAAAGCAAAACCCAACTATGGCCTTTCTGTAAGAGATGCATTGTAAATACAAATACATGAAGGAAAGGTTGAAGGAGAAAGTATAGCAATGTTACCATGTGAGTAACCATGTATGTAACATATGCTAGATACGCATTATCTAGCATATTCTAAAAAAGGCAAAACTATAGTGCAGAAGGGAGATCAGTGCTTGCCTAGGTTTATATTTGGGGGAGAGGACTGACTCTAAAAGGCTACAAGGGAACTCGTTGGGGTGATGGAAATTCTCTGTGTTATGATTATGATGGTGCTCACACACCTATACACATTTGCCCATACTTATCAAACCTTACACATAAAATGGGTGAATTTTATCGTACATAAATTATACCTCAATATAGCTGTTAAAAAATTATAAACCAATTTTGCCTGACTTCTTCCCTTTAATGACTCTCATGCCGGGTTGTTGCCTAGTGAGAAGTATTATTTCATTCAATCCATTCAAAAGGGAAAGAGTTGAGGAGAATAAAGTTGGCAGAAAAGCTTCTCTGCCCTGCTTTGGACTATATATGTTTTCATGCTAATCCAAGTCAATTTAAGCTCAAAAATATGAAATATGAAATTCATCAGGAATTAGATTAACTTTCGTTTGTCTCATTCTGCTATAAATGGGCCTTATGTTTGGATGGCAATACCACTTAGAAAATATATTCATTTATATTTTACTTTGAAAGTGGATTTTTAAATATATATTTCTGAATGTGCATTGAGCCCTTATTATTTGATTCAATAGTATATTGGTTATTTGGTTAAGTGGAACACGAAAATGCAGCGTACTTTCATTTTATTATCTCTAAATTTTAAACTTACGTTTTTTGAAATGATGCTTTAAAATCTTTAATTTATTAAATTAGTCTCTAAAACTCTAGGAGATATTTTATAATTATACTTCTTCTAGATATGAATGCATCTTTAATACAGATATATGTGCCTGTTTTTTTCAGGCCTGGTTGCAGTATGCTTGAAATTTGGGATGTGGAAGACCCTTCCAACTCAGCTAACCCTCCCTTATGTAGCGTCTTGCTCAAGGATGAGAGGCCGTACTTCACCACAGTGTTTCAGAATAGTATGTACAGAGTGTTAAAGGTTAACTGGGAATGAGACTACCCTTTACACTGTGGTGCATAAAAAACAATCACTTTAGTTTATTTACATTAATAAAAATCACAAGCTTTAATAAGGGACCCTTAAAAAGAAGATAATAAAAATGCTTTAAATTTTTCTAATTGCTAAAAGGTAAATTATTTCATTGTTTTCCATTGAATGTCAGCCTTATTAAGCTTGTCATATAAATGAGTAAATCATCTTAAAGTTTTAAAGAAGAAAAATATATGTAAAAGAACAGTGAAATTTAATAAATCAAGGATATGTAAGTCCTTTTGTATCCCACTAGGTGAATTGCTTCGGATTCTCTCTAGTTCCAGGATGTACCAGCTCAGAATCTTTAAACCACTTAGAAGAGACTAATGCAGTCTCTGAAATGACACTTCCTTAAGATCCTGATACTGATCACAACCTCTTTACCTCTGTGAGGAAATTTGTTTGTAACCATGTGTTTATTAAGGTTGTTTTGCTTTTAGTAGCCCTCAGGAAAGATCTTTAATAGCTTTTAAAAACTTTTTTTATCATTTCAGGTTAAGTATTTTTAAAAACAGCTTATTCTGTAATGTTTTCAATCTCTTTAAATTTACTTACCCAGCCAGATAAGTATTTTTCACTGATTAGTTCTGAATTTGAGTTCAACAGATTATTAATCTGTCTTCAGAATTCAGTAGTTTTTCTTTTACTATCCAAGTAAAATAAAAGTTGTTACAGTACACAGCCAAATGTAGGGGTTAAACATAATCAGAAAAGAAAATCCAGTTAAATTTATCAAATGAAATTTGAAGATTCTAGATCTTGAATGAAGCAAAGGCATTCTCATCTTGAAGCCCTATAGCTCATTGGACATAGTCATTTTTTCTGGTCACCATCTTTCATAATTAATGTATTTTAAAGTCCTTTATTTATTTTTGGTTTTGGATGAGGACAGTAATGTTTTATAGATCCTCTCTCCCAGTATAAAACCTACCCGATAGTAGTGCTTTGAAAAGTGGTAAATAGTTATCTTGAAGATATTGTTGCCAAATGGAAAGATAAACAGTCTCTTTCTCTGATTGATAGATGTTAAATATGCCATAGCTGTAGTATTTTAATGTGCATCTGCTTTAATCATCTTGAAATTTTTGTAATTCCCTTATTTTTTGGACCTCTACATTTGAGATAACAAAATGACTAAATTCTGTAGATTAGTTCATTTACAGTAGGTAGAAGATTACATATATATAATATATACAGGAAAACCAATAAAATTTTTAACTTTTATACTTGTAAAATATTTTAATACAAGATACAAAACAGCTAAGAAAGCATACCAAATTTTATTTATATTTGCATTTTCAGATAATTTGTTTTGGCATAAGTATGGGGCAAAGAGAGAAAGGAGATACAACACCTAACATTCATAAAAATTGAAATAGATTTTGGATGATGTTTTCATAGGAAGTATTTTAAAGAAGTTGGTAGAATATTTTTAAAAACTGTATTAGCTAATAAAATATGCAATACAAATATATTTATGTGGATTTATATATAGGGAAACCAATATAATTATTTTCAACTTCTTATAATTGTAAAATATTTTAATACAAATACAAAGCCACTAAGCCACTAAGAAAGCCTTATTTTAGCATTTTCAAATAATTCGTTTTGGTGTAAGTGTGGGGCAAAGAAGGAAAAGAGCTATAACACCTAACATTCATGAAATTAAAGTGACACATTTTGGATGGTATTTTCATAGGCAACATTTTAAAGAAGTTGGTAGAATTTAACAACAAAAATGGATGAGCTGTATTAACTGAAACAAGTTTCATATAAATATAATGTATTAATATGAATTTATGTTATTTTCATGTGCTATATATGTTTTAAATTAAAAAAGCCCTTGAAGATTCTTTTGTGTGTTTTCTATCTTTCCTCATTCTTTACTAAACACACATTTTAAAATTGAAATCATTCTGATATGAAGGTAGAAATCATAGTTTCCTGGATGTATTGACCATGTTTACATTGGCAGTGATCTTTTTTGGCCATTTTAAAACAATTCTGTGGGGCTTCCCTGGTGGCGCAGTGGTTAAGAATCCGCCTGCCAATGCAGGGGACACGGGTTCAAGCCCTGGTCCGGGAAGATCCCACATGCCGTGGAGCAAATAAGCCCATGCACCACAACCACTGAGCCCCCGCGTGCCACAACTACTGAAGCCCGCACGCCTAGAGCCTGTGCTCCACAACAAAGAGAATAGCCCCCACTCACCACAACTAGAGAAAGCCCGTGTGCAGCAACGAAGACCCAATGCAGCCAGAAATAAATTAATTAATTTAAAAAAAATAAGCATACCAGACTACTGCTTACTCTTATGTAAATTATGGTATTAGATTCTTACCTGCATACATTTTATTGTTTATTCTTTTGAAATCTGAAAAACTATGCACAAATGCTGTGGGTTGAGTGATGGGTAGATTTTTCCTCAGTGCAAGGAAGCATTTTCCTTAGTTTCCTGTGGTCATATTTTTGCACATTTATTTGAAACCATGGTAGAAGTGAGTTGTGCACAAGCTCAGCAATTCCCTCCATCATCGAGTTGTCAGAAGTTGATGTACAGCTTCAGTGAATAATATGTGTGTTGTACTCTTTTGCTGCTAATAGGCACTACATCAAAAATCATTGAGTACTTTTCATTTTAATTTTAATAATAAAACTATGCTTATATTTTATATGTTTCTATTATACAAGCAATACAAACTCATTATAGAAAATTAGTTTTGAAAAAAACAGGAAATTTAAAAGAAGGGGAAAATATTCACCAGGCATCATTAATATCTCTTTGTTTTCTTCCAACCTTTAAGCATAATTTTTTTCCTTGTTTTCCTCTTTTAACATAAACAGTTTTATGTTTTGTTCTTCATGTAGTAAATGTGGAAGTGTTACATATAGACTGTTTTTACTGGCTACATAATATCCTATTTTGTATATAAATATATGCATAGATATCTGTATCTTAGCCATTGTTTAGCTGTTTCCATTTTTGCTACTACATGGATGTATATATAGAACACTGCCATGAATATGTTAGTACATTAAGTTTTTTAATTTTCAGATTGTTTCTGTAGGGTATATTCCACAAAGTTAAATTTCAATAAGAGAATGTGGATACCTTTAAAGCCTTCAATGCAGTTCGCCTCAGATTACCTCTGCAAAAGGATTGTATGCACCACCAAAAATCAGTGTATGATAATGCTCATCTCACAACACTCATTAGCATTGGTTAGCCTTATTAAAAATATTTTTTGCTAATTTGTGACACCCAAAATGGTATTATTATTTTAAGTTGCATTTATTCCATGGTTTGTGTGATTGGATACCTATTCATGTTTGTAAATGGTTGCGTTTCCTCTTATGTATTGCCTCTTTACATTCATCCACATTTATGTAAGCCCAATCTAGCCCTGAGACCATCTGTGTTACAGATACTCACTGCTGGTGAGTCTCTCTTGTCATTAAGTATTCCATAAAGTTGATAAAAATGCCGTATATATTCTTACTACTCAATAGGCTGGACATTATGTTTCAGGCTATCTAAAATAGTTTATAACTTATACTATATACTTTATACTGTATGCAGTATGTCACATTTAATATTAAATGCCAAGTTTAAAAATCTCAATGCTGCCACTGCTTAGATAAGGATTCAGTAATCATAATTTCATGGTTGGACACCATCAACTTTGTAAATTGTGTCTTATGTATGAAACTTCTTAAACCATTATTATTGATCTAATCTGAACTGCTTTTTATAGGATACAGAAAGCAGAATTATTAAATTTTCAACAGTTTTGGGCCTCATGTGAACTAGTAGAGCTTTATACCTTCCATTATTGTCCAGTAAAAACTCACTGTATTCTTATTAGAAAGTATTTTCTCTGGAGCTCTGTTTATATTCTTTGGTAAATCTGTTGAGTCTCCTCAAAAGGAGTGGGGTTACAGATAAGGGAAAAGAGAAAAATCTGTTTGAAAATTCCTGTTAACCATGATACATAAAAGGAAAATCTGAAAAGAATGGGTAGGAGTATAACTTCAGGCACAAAAGTCAAATTAAGATGGGTCAAGGACTTAAATGAAAAAGGTAGAACTTTAAAACTTTTAGAAGAAAATAGGGAAATGCAAATTAATACCACATGACAAAATGTACAAGTCTGGTAATAATAAGAATTTGTGAGAACAAGGGGCAACAAGAACTGTCACTAAACTGTAGTAGGAGTATATATTGATACAGCCATCTTGGAAAATAATTTATTACCTAATACATTTTAAAGTATATAGACCCTGCAACCAATAACTTCCCCTAAAGAAATGCCTGTGCAAATATGCCAGGGAAAACAAATACAAGAATGTTCATGGAAGCATTATTTGTACCTGGTGGAGGGAGCTGAAAACAACCTAAAGGACCACCAATAGAATGAATTAAAACAAAGTAATTCCATACAATGGAATATTGTACAGGAATGAAAATGATCTGTTCACGCATCAATAGGAATGAATCTCAAATATAAGGTTAAGAATAAAAAACTAAGTTATCAAAGGTGGTGTGTGTATGTATGTGTAAATATATATGGTATTTGTATATAGCCTAAAAGCAAACAAAACAATAATATTAGGATATATATGTGTAGCAAAACAATAAAAGCATAGGCATAATTCATACAAGAGTTAGGCTGGCAATCACTTCTAAGAGAGAATGCAATCCAGGAGGAGCCCTGGGTGCTTTAATGCTCCTGTTCCAGTTCTTAACTGGGTGTTAAGTACATAAGTTTTCATTTTGTAATTAAGATGTACATATACTTTATAATGTGATATATTTTATACCCTTCAAAGTAGGGCTTTGATCATCAGCGGTTCTTAAACCGCGATTCTCTTTCAGTAGCTCTAGGGTGCTTCAACAAGCATCATCAGACTGGGGTCCTGCTAGTCAAACAAATTCTCTAATTGTAGATGATCTTCCATTTGTGCAATGTGTTACTTAGTTTCTTCAAGTGGCAGATGATATGACAGTGCCTTTATTGAACAGCACAAACTGGATAGAAAGCAGTTATTATTTTTTATTTTTTCTTATTTAAAATTTTTTTCTATAAAAATAGTTCATATTCATTAAGGGAAAGTTGGAAAATTCAGGATAGTAATGAGAAGAAAATACATGGTCTTTCAAGAGTGGTATAGCTTCTTTAAAATTACATTATGGTATCTTCTAAAAAGTTGGTATATGAAAAGCCTTAATCATTACTTTTACTGTTATTAATTCAAAACACTAAAATTTATAACTCTTGCTTCTTTATAATAAGACATTAGAGCATATCACTGCTAAGTAATCATATGTTAGTTGATTGTCACCCAATCCTTGAATATATAAACTGAGGTTCCCAATTTACTGTCTGTTGCTAAGTCCTTTCCATTAGAAAATGGGAATGCTAATACCTTCCTCACAAAGTTACTGTTAATATTAAATTCTTGGTACGTTGATGTCAATATCATTTTTTTTTACTTGCTGAAGTATGAGTATACCATTTATAACTTGTAGTATTTATGAGTGTTTATTCTATTCTTTGAATATGACCCTAAAATATCAAGTCAAATGGCTGAATATAATTTCCTATAAACTATATGAATCTACAAGTTTCACAATCTCTATTCTTGGCATCATTTTGAAATTTATTCACAAAACTTATTTGAGCTGTCTGCAGAGAGTCTGAAACTGCCCAGGATGAGGTTTGTGATGTTGGTAGTGGAGAATCAGTAATTTTTTATATAAAACATAAGTTTACGCATAATAAAAAGCCAAAGCAATATAGAGAAAATAGACAAGTAATTAAACAAGAATGGAGATAAAAACATGAACAGTTTAAAGGTGAGGGAGGGAAACCAGGCTGTCAAGATCTAAAATTCACTTATTAATGCTTAAAAAGCATTTTACCACATGGAGGAAGCTTTTATTACACAGAGCATTACAGTGTAAAATAGGGATTTGAAAATGTAGGACACGTGGGTGTGTGTACATGTGGTGCTTCCTTTAAGTACCCCCAACAGCAGCAACAAAAAAGCAAGCCCTGTGAACACATCCCTTTCACAGAAAGCACCAATCTTTTTTTTTCAGTTCTCACGGTTTCCTTCCCTGGCAGGTATAGTATCAACAAAGTTTGCCTACATTTTGTGGTTGGTGGTGAAAGAAATTGTGTTAATGTATTTTATTTGTTTGATAGTGTTTGGGGGAAACATTGAATTAACATGCCTTCAAGCAATTTGTACACCTTCTAGTACCCAAAGCCCTCATCATTCAGAAGATTTGCAAACTTATTTCCTTGGTTTCAGAACTCATTTCACTTTGGTCTCTTCTTTAGTGCTTTAAGTAGATGTACTATTCTACCAAATATTGCTAAATCCTTGAAAATAGTTCACGCATACCGAAAATAACTAAGCTTATCTTAATAACTTCTTGGGTCTCTGTTTGCTTGTTCTGGCTATGTTTTGGGAATCAGCTTTCATGTGGAAATTGGTTTATATATATTCCTGAAAGCTGTTTAATTCTCTGGGCTTAGTAATAGTAATATGAAAAATTACAGAGGTTAGAATGGCCAAAATCCTGAACACTAACAACACCAAATGCTGACAAGAATATGGAGCAACAGAAACTCTTATTCATTACCAGGAGGAATGCCAAATGGTACAGCCACTTTAGAAGAGAGTTTGGTAAGCATACTCTTACCATATTATACAGAAATTGCACTCTGTAGTATTTACCTAGAGGAGTTGAAAACCTATGTCCACAGAAAACCTGCACATGGATGTTTATAGTAGCTTTATTCATAGTTGCCAGAACATGGAAGCAACCAAGATGTCCTTCAGCACATAAATGGATAAACTTTGGTACATCCAGAAATGGAATATTATTCAGCACCGAAAATAACTGAGCTATCGATTATTATGAAAAGACATGGAGGAACCTTAAATGCATATTATTAAGTGAAAGAAGCCAATCTGAAAAGGCTGTATACTGGGTAAGTCCAACTATTGATATATGACATTCTGGAAAAGGCAAAATTTTGGAGATAATTAAAAAGTCAGTGGTTGCCAGGGGTTAGGGAGGAGGGAAGAATGAATAGAGCATAGAGGATTCTTAGGGCAGTGAAACTATTCTGTATGATACTGTAGTGGTGGATATGTGTTATTATATATTTGTTAAAACCCATAAAATGTAAAACACCAAGAGTGTACCCTAGTATAAACTATGGACTTTGGGCGATAATGATGCATCAATGTAGAGTCATCAATTGTAACAAATCTACCACTTTGGTGGGAGATGTTGATAATGGGGGAAGTAGTGTGTGTGTTGGGGCAGGTGGTATATGGGAGGTCTCTGTACTTTCCATTCAATTTTGCTGTGAACCAAAAACTGCTGTAAAACATAAAGTCTATTTAAAAAATAAGTAACAAATGGCATTGAATAAATTTTGGCATGAAAATTTGTTATGTTAGTGTTAGTAAAGCTAAGGCAGCAATTCTTAAATATATGTGAAGTCTTGAGAAGATATTAAATCCTTCTGGAAAACTGCTGTATGTCAGATTAAACACAACTCTTGTCTGATTCTTCTCTCCATCATTAGAAATGTTAAAAAATACCAGTCTCTGCAATTCCCAAGATTTTATCACCATTTTCCCCTCTGCTGTCTGCCCTTCTCTAGTCAAAATTACATCTTATTTGTTTTAAATAAATAAACTCTTATAATTCCCTAGAAAATGTGAAAAAACATTTACATTATGGTTCATAGACTTTGAAGAAAGACATCATTCATAGAAATTGTGTTACAATTCACAATAATTATTTGATTCCTTTAAAAAAAAAAAAAGATGTGCAATGTAATGTAGCTTCTTCATGGCCTTAAGATAGCCTCCGTGTGATGAGAATTCTGTTTTTGCAACCAGAGTCTTTGATAGCCTCTGTATATCAAGCATTCATGTTCTTTAATAGATAGGAAAAATACAAATTATATTTGTTTTTATTTTTTGCAAAGGTCAAGATTTTTATTACTCAGCTTTCAGTAGTACCTTGATTAGAACCTCAAGTTAGTCTCCCTGTTTCTTTTGTATGGTGTTAAATTACCTTCTTTTCTCCCCCTGTGGTTAACTACAAAGACTAGAAAAAATACAAAGTGTACCCAGTTAATAGAAGCATATATCCATTAAGAGACTTTTTTTTCAAAAGCAAAATTTCTAGCATGAGTTTCAGTAATATTCAATAGGATACGTTGCTTTTCTTTGAAATGAGATCTAACCAAGTATTAATATTTGCTATGTAATACTCTTTGTATGCCATGCAGTTCTTAAGAGTCCTTTCTTTGATCTTTTCAAAATACATTGTTTGCCAACTGTATAGATACAATGTACAAGAGTCTGTTCAGATAGCAGGTGATGATCACCCTGTGATCAGTGCTGGGGTACAACAGAAGGAAAGACTGGTTCCTTTCATGTAAGATTTCCTAGCAGAGGTGCTGCTTGATCTGATCTTAAAGGGAAAGTAGGAAGTAACCAAGTAAAGGGGGCCAGGGTCGGGGAGGCCTTTCCAGGCAGAGGTGGCAGCATGTGCAACAGCACAAGACCATTGAGGGAGGTGGCTCAATCCAGAAACTGCATTTTGGTTCAGTGAGAACACATGGGTGTCGAGGTATTTACCATAAGTTGGAGAGAGAAGAGCAGATCCTGCAAGTAGCAGGGTCTCAAGGGAAGCTAGGCCTCTGGAGTGGAAAGTCGTACATGCCTTACTCTCCAGTCTGTTAACTCTTAGGCTCTGTTTCTTCATCTGTAAATTGGTTATAATACCTTCCTCACCTTGAATACCTTTAATTGTGGGCATCAAACAAGATGTTCCACATGGAAGTGCATTATAAAGCACCACACATGCGATCCAGACATTGAGTCAACTTTGACATGGATCTTAACAAGGAAGATCTAAGAATTATTAATCCAAAAGAGCAAATAAAAAAATCACTTATAGTTGACTTTGCCTTATGTTACAGGAGCCTTTGCAGATACTGACTTCCTTATCATGCTTGCCTGAGATTAAAATTCATTTGTAACTTTTGAACACTTGTAGACAGTGGTCTTTTATTTTTAAAATTCCATAAAAGAGCTATGTATAATTCATATATGGATATTGAGAATTCTTCAAATGAAGCTGAAGGCCCCTTCATGGAATATTCTGGGTCGAATCATGACCCAAGCATCTAGGAGTTAACATCTGTACAGAAGTAGCACCTCAACTACTGGAAAAGAAGTAGCCTGTTCACACAGCTTCATTCTAGAAAGACCTAAGGAATACAAAGGGGATCTTAACATGAATAGTGATTGTTGTAACTAGGCTAGTGTGGCAGCCACAAAGGTGCACCAGCCCTCAAATCTTCTTCTGGGAAAAAACTAACTGTCCAGCTACAGGAGTACAGTTTACTGACAGCCTCCAACTGCAGCCCCTTCTGCATCTGCCACTAGCGTCCAAGCCAAGGTCACACTCTTCTGGGCAGTCCCCAGCCAGTGACTGGGCATAGCAGGGTACCAGGGCCTGGCCGTCTCTGCCCAGTGCTGGACTTTGGAGCTCCTCACTGAGTAAGCCAAGACCTGGTCAGATCCCCAGGCTCTCCTTGCTTGCCCCTCCTGTCACAGGTATCAGATCTGCCTCACTCCTAAAATCTTCCCCACCCAGTCCAGCTCCCTCTTCCTCTAACAGCTGATCCCCCTTCCAATAAGCCTCTTGCCCTCCCTATTCCATCTCAGTGTGTTTCCTGGAGAACCTGAACTAACCTAGGCAGATTGCCAGCCCAGATCACAAGCAGAGCAAGTTCAGGCCTTTGTCTCAGTCTGTTGGGGATTCTGGAGAGATGCTGCTATTCTCTGTGTGTGCAGGGCTTATAAATACAAAAAACCAAAAAACCAAAACCAAAACAAAAACCTGACTGACTGTAGGAAAACCTAGTTTCACTCCTTCACCCATGCTAGTTTTCCATGAATTTTCCTGACCACTCAGAGATGGTGCCACCAAGGAAATTTCTTTTTAGAAGCTCACTGAGGCCCTGAGTGTGATCCCTTTTGGGCTGTACCACAGTAGCTGTTGGCAGGAGAGGGGACTGCATGTCTTATCAGATGCCCAGTCTTTCTCCCACCCTGGACCCTAGTCAAACCTCAGAGTTCCCAGAATGGAGAAAAGTCCTTTGTGAACCATAGCAGCCAGGCATTCAAACCATCGAAGCTAAGTAAATTAAACACCGAAATTTGGTCACAAAATTACTCTAGCTAAGTCCAGTTATCTTAAATGAACAGTTGGGCTTTATTAGACACTCTCTACAATATTATGAAAAGCAAAGTTACCTTAAGCTGAAATATAGTTCATGTTTATTCCCCATATTTAACAAAATGATTTGCTGCACTATAAAAAAATTTTCTTTTGGAATAAGGAGGGAATGTCCACTAAAAAATTACTGTGCACAAAATGTTTATATATGCCTAGTGCCATCTGCTGGCTATGAAATATTATAACATTTGTCATGAAACATAGGTACAAAAAGTGTTAAGGAGCTAGTCTGCATGTGTTTTAATAGAAAATGGGAGAAATTCAGGGAGAAATGAACAGAACTCAAGGACACGAACTACACTTTTTTAGTTGTGATTATCTCGCAGATAGTGATAGAAGAATAATTCCTGGCTTCTCTCCCTTAGCCACCACATCTCTGCTATTTCTTCCACCCAACTCCCACCTCCGATGCCTTAGAAGGTTCTGTCCAATTTTGTCCCTGCCTCCCTGTTCAGGACCATTGATACTCCCAACACGGCACGGCACTTTCACTTCAGCAACAATGAACTGCTTGAAATCCCCAGCGTCTCTTTTTCCTGCTCACACTCTCCTCTCAGTCTACTAGGGTCTTACCTGTTCTCCCACTTCCTCTTCTTGCTCATCCTTCACATCTCTGCTCAGAAGCCCCCTCCTCCTGGAAGCCGGTCCTGACCAGCTCCTCCATGGTCTGCTAATGACACCCCACTTGCCATGTTTTTTGATCATTTATCTGATTACCCTTGGGAGTCTTTCATAGAGTTGGGAGCTACTTACATGCAGGATTTGTGTCATTTATTTCTGTTTTCCACCCAGCACAGTACCTGGCACATAGTAAAAGCTCAGTAAATATTGCATGAAGGAATAATGTGGAAAATAACCAGAAAAATTTAAAGATAGAATGGTGAGTGATCCCTTTAGGTCACTTTTCCTGTTTGCTGTCCCTACTATACAGCTAAATTATCCCCCAAAAGGATCAACATATTCTTAATTATTTTTAAGTATCCAACACTGTATTAGGTGCTCTGGGGATCAAGTTCAAAATATTAGTATCTAAATTAAGATGGGGTTTGAATCCCTGCTCTATCACTTACTAGCTGGGCAATTTATTTAACATTTTAAAGTTTTACCATCTACAAAATGGAGATAATAAAGGTATATCTTTTGAAGAAAAAAGTGAGGTAATACATGTAAAGCATATAAAACAGAGTAAGTGTCCAGTTAAGCTGTTTGTTGTTCTTTTTGTTGTTGTTCTTGCTAAAGTCCAGGAACTGACTGAAGATCAGCACAGCACAGAGCAACTGCTGCCTGGGTGGGGTTTCTATTCTCCACTCAACATTTTCTTTACTCCTTAGGGACTGTCTGTCCCCTCTAGAGTCTGTTATCAATATTTTGCTATGTCAACTTGGGGAATCTTTGCTACTGCGTTGTTTCTTTGGTCAGGGCTAATTCCGTGTCTTTAATTTTAAAAAGCCATTATGCTGGAAACACAACATGCACACAGCCTAAATATATGACCGTATGGCTTATACTGCAAAATAGCTGGTAACTATAGTGTAGTGGTATCATGTTGCTTTAAGTTTTAAAATAACTTAGAATTTACTCAGTGGGCTTTCCCTTCAGGTGTAAAATAAGAAACCCAACAATCTCAGGCCTCCAGAGTTTGGCTTCTGATTAACTTCTCACCAGTAAAGGCAAAGCAAATTGAAAAAGAAAAATAACTGCTTTTCAGATGGAAATGAATACCATCAAGGGAGTTGATGTCCTGTGTACAAATTTTACCTAATGTCACAGGCTAGTTGGGTGGAGAATGGCAAAGGTGGCTGTTTCGGTTTACTTCTAGATGGAGGTTGCAAATATTTTTCTAAATTCCTGTTCTTGTAGATGACTTTACCTTGAGAGAGTCAGATATAAAAAAGGTAAACAGAAGCAAAGGTTTTTGGCTTGGGTCTTTAGTAAGTAGTTCTCGCTCTTCTTCCTACCTCTCACTCCTGCTGCTGGAAACAAGGTGAGGAGAAGGGAAAGGATGGTGGAAGAGGGGAAGATATGGAGGGAAAGGTAGGAGGTGGTTGGTGGTTGAGGCAGACGAAAGACAGTAGTTGTCTGGGTTGCCTCCTGTTGGAACAGCTTCCCAGAAGCTCTTTTTCACTTAATTGGGTAAAGCCATGACGTGGACAGTCATAGTATAAAACTTGGCTTGTGAGACCAATCTCTCAGATTATCTGCTTAGGCTGGGGATTCAATCTCAACCTACCCAGGTTTTCAACACTGCTCACTGTATTGACCATGGCTGTACTTACCACAACAGGTGATTTTTTTTCTGGGCATTATATTCCTACTATTACCACCACCCAAGAGAAAAGAAACTTAAACTTCGACTTTAAAATATTTTAGCTAATGCCGCTTTCTCATCTTAGGTGGTTTGTAATTATGGATTCACACACACTCACATGAAATGATATTCTTTGTTAGATAATTTCATACTTACAAATCTTCTGACACGCACACAAATCCATCCTCATACTGGGTGTGTCCACAGCCCTCCTGAGCCAGAAGTAAGGTCATAGAGAAGTAGAAAGAGACCCTCAATGAAGAGACATTGTTTTGTCTAGAACCACCCCCTCCTGCAGGAAAATGAACATTATTGTTAAGGCAAGAAATTTGGCATTATAACAATTTTTTCAACTGAGTCTATGGTAGCATCAGACATTAGAAGATAAATATGAGGGCTTCCCTTCCTTCTTCTCTGTTTGCAGCTACTTCTCTCTTACCTGACCAGCAGAAGCCTCTTTTGCAGGCAACTCACTCTAGTTCAGATCATCTCTAAGGCCTTTTGGCTCTTAAATGCCCATGATCTGTGAATGACTCATTGCTACCGACACCTTTACTTCAGGGGGAGGAGAAAAGTGAAGCAGTTTAAAATACACAAAAATGTCAAAATGGCAGAAAATCTTAGATTCAGGTGGGAAGTACATAAGTGCTGGAGTTCTAGAGAAGTCTATCTTCACAAGAAATTTTAGGAGATAGATAAAATAATGAAAATATTTATTGTTGCAAAACAAAAGTGAAAATGGTTAGCAAATAGACCGTCTAGCAGCATATGCTGTCAGTCATTTGAAAAGTAAGGAAGTTTCCATTCAATATGTTTTCAAGGAAGGCCTTCAAGAAGTTTATGTTGGTGACTTTTTTTAGTAACACACATAGACCCTGAATTCAATCCAGTTTAACTCAGTTAAGTAGTTTGTAAGCACTTCTTACATGGCTGGTGACAGACGGGGCAGTGGTAAGGACAGTATATTAACCATGATTTTTATTTTCTACATTTTGATGCTTTGATATCTGGGGACTTGCTGACCCAGGAGGGACTGGGTCAGGCCCTCCCTCCCAGGGTTAGCTAATTCCTAGAGATCTCAAACAACTGCAAGCACACCTTTCATATGCAAACTAACCAATCCTGAGTCCCTACCTCCAGGTGTCTTTTTTTTTAGCAATACAGATACAGTTTTATTTTCCTTTCCATTTCCTCCCTTCATTTATTTTTTTTTAATTTTTACTTTATATTGGAGTATAATTGATTAACAATGATGTGTTAGTTACAGGTGTACAGCAAAGTGATTCAGTTATACCCATACAAGTATCCACTCTTTTTCAAATTCTTTTCCCATTTAGGTTATTACAGAATATTGAGCCGAGTTCCCTGTGCTATACAGCAGGTCCTTGTTTATATGATCTCAGATTCCGGGCCATTACCCACCCGCCCTAATCACCACAGGGCCAGGTACCAGACAACTAGGGACAGTCCCTATGCCCCAGAGTCTACTAGCCATTCCTAGACTTATTTACCCTACTTTGCCTGTATCTTCCCACAGAAACCACAAGCAAGCCTCTTGCGTACGTACATTCCCCCCATCTTCCTCTGCCTCCTGATGGGCCTTGATGCTTCTCCATGTGGGTGCATGGAGTGCCCTCTCCTCTTGGGAGCTGTGAGTAAACTTCTTTTTTTCATGACAGTCATTGCCGTGTCTGTGTGTCTTACCATAGATGTTTAAAACAAATCCCAGAGGCCAAAATCCAGAGCAGTGACAACACCAAATGCTGGTGAGGATATGGAGCAACAGGGACTCGTTCATTGCTGGTGGGAATGCAAAATGCTCCAGTCACTTTGGAAGACAGTTGGGCAATTTCTTACAAACACACTCTTACCAGCAATTGCACTCCTTGGTGTTTACCCAAGGGAGTTGAAAACTTATGTCCGCACAAAACCCTGTACATGTTTATAGCAGTTTTATTCATAATTGCCAAAACTTGGGAGCAACCAAGATGACCTTAAGTAGGTGAATAGATAAATAAACATCCAGATAATGGAACAGTATTCAGTGCTAGAAAGAAATGAGCTATCGAGCCATGAAAAGACATAGAGGAACCTTAGATATATATCCCTAAGTGAAATAAGCTAATCTTAAAAAGCAACATACTATATGATTCCAACAATATGATACCAGGAAAAGGCAAAACTATGGAAACAGTAAAAGGTTCAGTAGTTGCTGAGGGTAAAGGTGTGGGGAAAGAGAGATGAATAAATGGAGCACAGAGGATTTTAGGGCAATGAAAATACTCGGTATAATACTATAATAATGGATATAAGTCATTATATATTTATCCAAATCCATAGAATGTACAATACCAAGAGTGAGCCCTAATGTAAACTATGGACTTTGAGTGACTATGATGTGTCAGTGTAGGTTCATCACCTGTAATAAATATTCCCCTTTGGTGGGGGATGTTGATAATGAGGGAGGCTGTGCCTGTATGGGTGCAGGGATATATGGGAATCTCTGTACCTTCCTCTCAATTTTGCTGTGAACCTAAAACTACTCTAAAAAATATTTTTAAATATATATACATGTGAAAGACCTTGTAACCAGCACTTACAAAGAATTCTTGCAACTCAATAATAAGACAAACAACCCAATTTTAAAAATGGGGAAAAAATCCTGGATACACTTAGAAGAGACAGATAGTGGTAACCTTGAAGAACTAGCCTAAAAACCGTGGCAAATTGTCTTCTTGATCCTTTCTTCTCTATCTTAGCAATGGTCATGCTGGAAGAGCATGGACAGGCAGATCTGGGTTGGAGCCATGGCTCTGCCACTTAATAGCCATTTGACCTTAGGTAATTTAATCCATATGAACATCCATTTAATCATTTATAAAATGAGGATAATACTGCCTATCCCACAGGCTCCTGTGGAGATTAAACACCATATATATCAGAGAGTCTTTAAAGTAGGCGCTTACTAAAAAGCTATTTTGTGGTAGTTGCAGCTGATACATTTTTTCTGAGGGGATCATCACCACTTCCACTTCCTCTGATAAAATGAAAAATAATAGATGTGATGGTTTGAGAGTAAAAGAGATTAGGATTTATGAGTGAAGGCATACAGAGATTGCAACAATAAAGAAACAACAAGAGTTATTTGGGAAGGGACATTTTAATGATAATACTTTAAAAGTGAGATCATGGCAGTAGAAGATGTGATAGAGGCTACCTACCAATGAGGACAAATGAGTAGGAACTTTTGTTTTCATTGGCTTAGATAATTTGAATACCCACAGGCAAATCTACTGTGCCTTGATATTTCCATCAGTAAAATGGAAATAATAATGGCTAATGTGGCCTTTTTCAATCAAAACTTGAAAGGTCAGTCACCTCACTCTCCTACAGCCCTATGGGCAGCCAGCTCCTGTTGATGCCTTCAGGAAAGCTTGCTTTGTCCTTTCCTTTCCTACTCAGATACACAACCCTCATTAGCTTCCTTTTCACTTTGTATAAGGACAATGGGAGGAACTTACCTTGTGCCCCTGTCTCCAGCAGTTCCTCCCTTTGTACCATCTTCTATCTCATAATGGATTAATCTTCCTAAATACTGGCTGCCATACATTCAGACTACATTTCTGCTCCGAACTTTCCATTGCTTCCCACTCTTCACAGGGCAAATGTCTTTACTTGACACTGAAGACCTTTCCACAGTGCAGTCTAGCTCTACCTTTCCAGTCTCATCTCCCACTGCTCACCTAAACAAATTGAACCAGAAGACTTTGCCCTGTCTTCTGAGCATGTCCACATTTTGGTTCACACTAGTTTCTCTTTGTTTTCTCCAATCTCTCCACTACCAATTCCTACTTACGTTTGAAAGTCCAGCTCAAATCTTCCCACTTTGGAGCCTTTCTTGTCACTTAATGTGAACTCTTCCCTAAACCACTACAATACTTCTTGTGCCACACAGCATATTTGATCTTTTACTGGCTGTACTTTACATTAGCTTTATATTCACTAACTTATCCCTGGGACTAAATCCTCAAAGATCCAAGATCATAGTAGGTTTTAATATTGCCTATGCATTTGCCCTTTGGCGACCCATTTCCACACAAAGGAAGGTGACAGACATTCTTGACCAGAACATAGAGCAGTGAAATGACACACAACGACCACCCCTGGGGAATATCTATTGTATCAACTTGCTAGGGCCGCCATAACAAAGCACCACAGACTGAGTGGGTTAAACAATAGAAACTTAATTGTCTCACCGTTCTGGAGGCTAAAAGTCTGAGATCAAAGTGTTGGCAAGGTTGCTTTCTTCTGAGGCCTCTCTCCTGGGCTTACAGGTGGCCGTCTTCTCCCTCTGACTTCACATGGTCTCCCCTCTGTATGTTTCTGTGTTCTAATCTCTTATTCTCATAAGAGCAGTCATAGTGGATTAGGGACCACCCTAATGACCTCATTTTACTTTAATTACCTCTTTAAAGACCGTGTCTCCAAATAAAGTCACATTCTGAGGTACTGGGGGTTAGGACTCCAACACATGAATTTCGGAAAGACGTAATTCAACCCATAACACCTACTTAACAGCATGTGTTTTATAAAGAAGAAGGAGAAGGAGAGTGAGAAGGAAAAGGAGAGAGGAAGGGAGAGAGGGAGGCAGGGAGGCAGGCAGGCAGGAAGGAAGGGAGGGAGGAAAAGGAGGAGGCCTGTTAGCAATGTATAGGATAGAAATTCTTTTCTTTAAAATTTGAAGTTTGATGATTTTACAGTCATTAAAAATAGTTTTGACACAAAGAATGCCATCAAGCTTAGACCTACATGGGACGTGAATGACACAAAGCATGCCGAAGAGAAGGAGCTGAGTGATCCATATCTAAAAGAACTATCCTCTCCTTTAAAGGGAGGGGAAATGAGAATATAATGCCTAGGGTTGTTGCAAATACTTTTGCTCACGTTAATGCTATAATGAAATTTTTACACTTCTTTTTCTATGTGTGACCAATCATTCTTAACTCTACCTTTATTATCTTCATAAAGTTGATTAAAGAGCCTTTCCTTTCTGGTGTTATAGATTGATGACTCCATCCTACTAATGCAGTCATGATTCTAGTGCCCAGGCAAGGAGTCTTGCTCTTGTGACGCAGTGTAAGGTCCCTCTCTACCTAATCTCGATCTGATGCTCCATGTGGCAGTACCATTAAAGGCCTTTCCATCTCAGAGAGTAAATGTGAACTAACTCAAATCCAAAGACAATTTAAAACTTTATCATTATTGGTTATATCCACAAAACCATTGACCATAGTTTTAATAGTGTGAATGTCTGTTCAGACACAAAGAGCTCATCAGTTAAGTAGAGAAAAACAGAACAATCAATTTATTTATTCCACTGTTTTAATAGATGGATGCACAACAATCAGCATCCAGTCATTTACTGAATAATACAAGATATTAATATTTACCTTTGAGGAAAGCAGAATTTATACTGTGCAATCTTTCTCTCTTGTGTAAATAAATTAGAGGCTCAGGAAATAAAAGGACAGGTCAGGCAGAGAAAAAGCAGGGAAAGTAATTCATGTAGGGCCAGTAGTCCATGGATGACCACCAAGTTTAGGTGAAAGTAAAGAATAAATCTGAATGTGAGAGCTGGGCCAAGGACAGATTCTTTAAATTATGGCCTCAGTGATGTGTGATTAAGAAAGTGAGTCTGACCTTTCTTAATCAGAAGGGATCAGACTTGTGGTTGTCAGGGAGAGGGAGGGAGAGGGATGGGCTGGGAATTTGGTGTTGGTGGATGCAAACTATTACATTTAGAATGGATAAACAACAAGGTCCTACTGTACAGCACAGGGAACTCTATCCAGTCTCCTGGAATAAACCATAATGGAAAAGAATATTTTAAAAAGAATGTATATATGTGTGAAACTAAGTCACTTTGCTGTACAGCAGAGATTGGCACAGCATTGTAAATCAACTGTACTTCAATAAAATAAAAAGAAAAAAGAAAAGTGAATCTGAGGAAGATTGGAAACCAGGCCAACAGTCATGGAGGAAATGCACAGGCATATACTCCTAAAAATAATAATAGTAATAATGATAATAATAAGCCATAATTTATAGGCCTACTCTGCACTGTGTCACTTTATACATCATCTATTTAATCTTTAGAACAACTTAGTAATGTTTCACAGGTGAGAAACTTGAATCTCAGAGATGTCAAGTATCTTCCTAATATCCCTTAGCTAGAGAGGAGCAAGGCTGGAAATTAGATTCAGGTCTGTCTGATCCACAGATACAATCAAACAAAAAACAAACTGCCCTAGATGGGGAGACAAAACTAGAGATCTAGAAAGTAAGGGACCCAGGAGTTGTCATTTTATATTTGGGACCGGGTAGTGAAAGAAATGAAGGATGAGGAATAGCTGCTGAGAATAAGAGCCTTGGAACTTTTGCAAGGGAAAACTAAGATAGATCTACCCTGGAGTTAAAGAAATTGGGTTCCAAAGATCATCTCAAGAATTCCTTCAAAAATTACTGACCAAGCAATTGACCCAGCTCTTCTCATCCCAAACCTTCTCAGGGTTGGTGTAAGCCTGAGGGTGTAGGCCTGGGGGTGCAGGGCAGGGCTGAACCTCGGGGTGGGGAACGAGTCTCGGCTGGTACAAAAGTGGAGAGGGCAAGGAAGGCAGGCACATGGGTCATTCTGTACACCCAGGAGCTCCAGCCCATAGCGGGATTCCTGTTCTTTCTATTCCTCTTTAAGAAGTGACTCAGTGGGGAGCTGCAGACACTCACTGAGTCCCACAGCTGACTCCGTGCCGGGCTTACTGGCAGACTTGAGGGATCCTGCTTCCTCCTGGGGAAGTTCAGGTTTCTGCTGTCCAAACTATAGGCTTCCCTGCTGGGTCAAGCACAGGATTATCGTTGAACAAAAGTCAAGGGCACAGGCCTTTGAGCATTTCCTGTTTATTTGTTTACTAGTGCCCATTTGCTGGAATTCAAAATGCTCTGGAGGAAATCAAGTTCCCATCTGAGGCAATTTCGTGACAGTATGAGTTGTGTGTGCGATTCCATGTAGCTCCTGAGGGTGTGGAGCTGCTCCTGGTGATATGATGAATGATATGCATTCAGCCAGACAGGGCAGGTGCTCACTTTAGAACATGGGTGAATGGCTGATGTGACATCTTGCTGATCTCTCTCGAAGGCAAATTTCCCCAAGTATGTAAAAGACTTGGAAAATAACATAAAATTGCCTTGCACTCATAAACCAGCAGAATGTAAATGCTTTGTTTTTTAAAACTAAAAAATATTTTTAAGGCTTTTGCTCCACAATAGGATGGAAATGATATGGCAGTGGGGGAGCACAGTGATGGCAGTGAAGCATGGCACACCATGCATTTCACTGTTAATACAGCCAGAGACACAGAGGAAGTCTGAAAACCTATTCTTAAGTGATGTCTTAATGCAAAAATAAAAATGAGTGCTTGTAAATGTATATTGAGCTGTCTGCTAGGCAGCTGAGGGCAATTGAGATCAGAACCGCCACCATGAGTCTGGGTTGACTCAGATTCTCCATTTCAGCTTCTTCATGATGACTAGTAATTTTAGGTTGAGTAAAGAGACACTTGGCGTTAGTTTACCTATCTCTGAAGTAGAGAATATTCAGTGTGACCATGTCCAGCAGCTCCAGGACACTGATGTTTGGGAACTGTTGACCCTTTCTTAGGAATGAGAGCCTGTGATTACAGGATAGTTCTCAGAGATATGTGACAGATTATTATTATCAGACGTGGTTAACAGACAAGAAAATTGCTGGCACTCATGCCAAGAATCTGAAAGTTATTTTTAAGGCAAAATCATACTATTAAAAAAAAATGATCACATTCCTGCCATATGCCAGAAAATGGAAGGAGCTCAGAGGGCAGTGATGAATTCTCTGCCCTCAGGGACCCTCAAGGAGGAAACAGACAAATAAACCAACAATTACACCTAGTATTACAGGCACCGTGTATTTCCACAATGTGAACATAAACACAAAAACACATATGAACACTGGATGGGACACTGGATCATTATGACTCATGGGACATTGAAGCTACCAATTTGCAAAGGAGCTGCATGTGGACTAACAGACAACACCCCCCTGATGAAGTTCTCAGCACGTCTCCTAGCAAAAGCAGAAGTCAGATTCCCATGTCTCCACAATTCCCACATATTCAGCATTTTTAAAAGCCTTCCCAAAGAAGGAAGGACAGGGAGATGCAAGTTATATATAGAATTCAATAATAATTAGGTATTAATGTTACCGCAGCTGCTATTGCTGGTCAAGGTGAAGTAAGCCCTCTACACGCTCTTTCCCTCACTAATTATGGCTAAAACCAATACAGCAAAACACAACTACTTAAGGAATCTGAAAAATAAGCAATAGGAGGGAGGTTGAAGAGGAAAGTCAAAAATTGAAGAAAAACCAGTATTTTGGGTTGTTTCTCCTCCTTTATTTCACTCCTCTCTTGGGAAAGTGGCCCCAGTTATGGAACTGGGCAGCAGACACAGACATCAGAACTCTGAACCTACCTTTTTCAACCAAAGCAAGAAAGGGGGCCCCCTGCAACCTGAAAAATGTGGAACACATCTCAATTTTTTCCTCTTCTTTTTCTCCTACTTCTAACACAAAGGTGGTCCCAGTCTGCAACTTCATGGCAGTGGCCGCGGCATGAACACCTAAAGCACTGAGGACAAAAAAAAAAAAAAAGTAACTCAGTCTCTCTGGTCAGAGGATCTGGCAAAAGGGTTCTCTGTGTTCCAAAGAGTATGGAAGAAATCTCCATTATTGTTTTCTCTCTCTTACCTCACTGCTTTGCCCTGAATGTAGTGCCAGTCACATGCAACTGTAGAACAGAGTGAGCCAAATAAATGCTATGAGGAGCCCATCTTTCCAGCCAGAGGAACCCGGTACCGATGGCCCCGGGAACTGGAGAGTGTGCTGGAAACCCTGGAGAGGCCAGAATTGTACACTAATTCTGTGTACAAACTAACACAAGTTCTGGGCTTAGTGCCCAAGCTGGACATGCATGAGCCAGACCCAAAGCAACATCACTACCACTTTGAGACCTGACCTGAGATGAGACTGCTGTTCCGCAGAACTTGTGATTTGTACCTAATGAGGTTAATTAGTTGCTGAAACAAACAAACAAAATCAATACCCTCCAGATATTTTTCTGGGGAAAACTCCAAAAATCTCCAGAGGATGTGAACAGGACCCAGACTCCTACAACATAATACCAAATTGTTTAGAACACAATCTAAAACGAGTTAACAAAAAACCAGGAAACTGACCGGTTCTCAAGGAAATTCTATCAACAGATGCCAGTCCACTCCAAAACAGCAAAAGTCACATTCTTTTAAAGTACCTATATGGGCCATATTCTGGGCCATTAAATAAACCCTAAACTTTAAAAAAATAATTGAAAACACACTAAGTATGTTGACAGTAATAAGTGTGTACGACCATAATAGAATTAAAGAAAAAAATCAAAAACAGAAAGATAGCCAGAAAAGATCCAAACATTTGGAAACTAAACAACGCTATTCTAAATAGTCCATTGGTCAAAGAAGTAAGGGAAGTTTTGAGGGAAATAAGAAAACATTTTTAAATGAATACCAATGAAAATATAAGTTATAACAATTGGAAGTGCTTAGAGAAAAAAAATTATAGCATCAAATGCTCATATTAGAAAATAAAGTCTCAAATCAATAGTCTAAGCTTCCACATTAAGAAATTGGAGGGCTTCCCTGGTGGCACAGTGGTTAAGAATCCGCCTGCCAATGCAGGGGACATGGGTTCGATCCCTGGTCCAGGAAATCCCACATGCCACAGAGCTACTAAGCCCATGTGCCACAACTACTGAGCCTGCGCTCTAGAACCCGGAAGCCATAACTACTGAGCCCATGTGCCACAACTACTGAAGCTCATGCGCCTAGAGCCCGTGCTCTGCAACAAGAGAAGGCACCGCAATGAGAAGCCCGTGCACCTCAACAAAGAGTAGCCCCCGCTCACCGCAACTAGAGAAAGCCTGCGTGCAGCAGCAAAGACCAAACGCAGCCAAAACTAAAAATAAACTAAAAAAAATTTTTTTTAAGAAATTGGAAAAGAAGAACAAACTAAACCAAAAGTAAGCAGAAGGAAGGAAGGAATACATAAAGATAAGAGCAAAAATCAATGAAAGTGAAACCAGAAAAACAATAAACAATGTAAATGAAAATATCAACAAAATGCATAAAGCTCTAGCTAAATTAACAGAGAGGGGTGATGGGGAGCAAAAATTACCAGTGTCAGGAATAAAAGAGTAGATATCACTAGGAAGACCACCAGGGGGTCCAGTGTTCTCAGGGGACCTAGGTCCCTTGGAGACACTGGAGGTTCACTGAAGGAGATATCAGGACCTTGGAGTTCAGGATGAAGCACACACTCAAGGAGGGGCGTGGACAGTTACTGCAGACCGCCAGAAAGGTGCCAGAGTAACCAGTGGATGGAGCCTGGGTCCAGGGCCAGTTTAGGGGCCATGTGGGAGGAACATGTGACCAGAACTGTGTTACACTGAGTCACACTTAGCCTAGCTCTTGAGGGAGTTCTAATAACTCTCATGACACCATGAGGTGCAACCATTTACAAGCACAGATTCCCTCAGGGAACATAGAGACAGCGAGTCTCTGGGAAGCATGGACTTTTGATTCAGCCAGAGTTGGGTTTGAGGTCTGGCCACTGCCTAGGGCCAAGTAAGCTCCTGTCACCCCCGCTGCAAAAGGGGAATCCCAGGACAGTGAGGCGAGAGAGTGGCTGGACACGTGCCTGGCATTAGTGGGGTGCTCACTGCATACTGGTTTCTTTCCATCCACCTGAGAGGCCAGGCTTCTCATTTATCAGAATTGTCACTTTGGGGCAGAAAGAGCCCAGTCCCAGCAGGAGCTGGGCAGAACCTGGGGCAGCCACAGTGGCTAGTTCCTTGAGGAGGATGGAGATGCAGGAGGGGTGCTCCGTAGAACAGGCCCGAAGCAGTGGTTGGCGGGGTCTGAGCCTAAATGACCAGCAGACAAGGAGTGGACCTGCAGCAGCCTGTTTGCACAGGCAGAAGAGCCTGCTGGACAAGACGCCTGCTGGACGAGACGCCGGCTGGGCCTGCTATGGGCTGACTCTGTAGGGAGCTGAACAGACCCCCAGGGGAGAAGACCTCCCAAGAGAAGAGGTTTGAGGGCAATAAACTGGCCCTGACAGCAAAGCCTTCGCTGCTGAAGAGAGTGAAGAATCCAAGTCCTGTGTAAAGGTGGTTACTCATCCCCATCCCAGCCCAGCCCCTGGGATGCAGGTGCTTGTCTGTTTCCTAGGGAGAGTAAAGACAATGTCGACACCTTTTTAAAAATGGTAATTCTGTCTGTAAATTTCTAACACAGGAGGTCACAAGCAGCCCTGCTCAGCATCCCTCCCACAGCTGGTAACACAGAGCTGGTCCTCTCCCCATACCTTGTTGTCAGCTTTGCTCAGGACATCAGAGCAGGTGGGTGGCAGAGAGGTTGGACCTCCCCGTCTCCATCAGGTGTAGCTTCCCAGGCCATGGCAGCTGAAGGCAGGGCATTCTGGTGATAGGCAGGGCACAGGCAGACCTGCAGGGCAGGCAGCGGGCTAGTTCTTACACACCTGAGAGACACGTCTGGAGAGTCCCAGAAATGGCGTGGAGCTTACAGTGAAGGATGCCTGAAGGTCCTGCAGATGTGAGCCGGCCAAGCAGTCAATGAAATTTAAGTCGCCCAGTAAGTTTGACCTCATTTGTATCCTCCTGGTAGAGAAGCCTTGGAAAGATAAGGCAGAATAGTAAAGATCAATAATTAGCATTTATTGAGCCTCTATCATGGGCCAGGCACTATGCATAATATTCTAAACATAATTTTTACTCCTTATCACAATGCTGAATCCTCCCTCTTTTTCTTTCCCTCCTTTTCCTCCTCCTCCTTTTTTTTTTAAAAAAAATTCTTATTTAAAATTTATTTATTATTTTTGGCTGTGTTGGGTCTTCGTTGCTGCGCGCTGGTTTTCTCTAGTTGCGGTGAGCGGGGGCTACTCTTCGTTGTGGTGCGCAGGCTTCTCACTGCGGTGGCTTCTCTTGTTGCAGAGCACGGGCTCTAGGTGCACGGGCTTCAGTAGTTGTGGCGCACGGGCTTAGTCACTCCGCGGCATGTGGGATCTTCCCGGACCAGGGCTCGAACCCGTGTCCCCTGCATTGGCGGGCGAATTCTTAACCACTGCACCACCAGGGAAGCCCCCTCCTTCTTCTTTATGTACAGGAATTCCTTGATTAAAGGAAACATAGAAATCAGGTTTGACTTACAGGACAATCTGAGGATGCTGGGTGAGTGCTGGTCACCCAGCAACCCTGAGCTTATTACAAGTAAAAATGATTTATGTATATTTTATGCCTTTTTACCAATCTATTTGGAAGAAGCAGGTGAAAGTTTGCAATTTTAACAGAGAATGTTTACTTTAGAACAGAAGCTAGATTAAAAGATCAGCTGGGGCCCAGAACACACATATTTTTCCTGCAGATCCAGCCAAATGTGAGACCAGGGACTGGACATAATTCATCAGAGCCAAGCTATATTCTGCAGGCAGGCTGTATGGTACCCACATACCTTTGCAGTACTGTCTGCCTTCAATTGCAAACACAGCCAACCAACTCATCAGAGAAGGACTAGAGGGAAAGCCAAGGCTGGCAGCAGGCTTGGCACCTCTTGGTGCCAGAAGCCACCTGCACACAGCACAGTGTAGAGGAATAGCCAGAGCGCCCTGGAGCCAATTCCTTCTAGAAACCAGCGACGGTGGGGCTCATCCACCTCCAGCAAGGAGGAGCTATCTTCAGGAGGAGGTGGAAGGTGGAGGCCCCAATTGCAGAGGGCTTGGGCAGTACCTTATTCTTGTCTGGTCCCCAGGGGCCACAACTGTCTGGTTAATACTGCATTGAATAGAATGAACTGATTCCAGCCCCAGCTCCACTGGGAAGTTCCTGAGTGATCTTGGAAAGCGACTTCTCTTAGAGCCTGCTGCACAGCAAATCACTCCAAACTTAGTGGCATAAAACAAATGAGCATGTATTATCTTTCACTGTTTGGGGGTTGATGGAGCCCAGCTAGGCAGCTTTTGGTCCTCCTGCAATTACGGTCGCACAGTGGCTGGGCTTCAGTTTTCTTGAACTCTGCTCCGCTCATATGTCTGGCAGCTGGTCTGGGGAGTCCTAAACAGCTGGGGGCTAGAACATCTGGGGCTCCTCAGGCATTTCTCCCTATCACAGTGTGGTCTCTCCATATGGACTCTTCAGCACGGTGGCTTCAGGGCAGCTGGACTTCTTACACGAAGGCCCAGGCTTCAGGGGTACTTGTCCCAGGAGAGTGGCAAGTGGAAGTCAATGGCCTTTTGTGACCCAGCCTCACAGGTCACACCTCATTGTTTTTGTGGAGGTGTGAAAAGTCATGCCTGTGTTCCAGGGGAGGGGATATAGATGCCTCTTCTTGATGGCAAGAGTGTCAAAGAATTTACAGGTTTGCTTTGAAACCTCCATGGAGCCTGTGTTTCTTGACGTGTTGAATGGAAATAATACTACTTCTTGGGCTAGATATTTTTGGGGGGAATGGGAGGATAAATAGGGCTAACGCGATGAACTCATGACCAAAGTCACCTAGCTGACCTGGTGTCAAGGGGCCAAAATGCCCAAGTGGAAGCCTCTAGAAATCCTGGGAGAAGTGGCTCATTCTTCCCCCAGTGCCTGTCATTTGTTGTATCAAAGGGGAGAATTCTCAGCCAGGAGTGATTTGATCTTATACAATAAATACTGTGGCTTCTGGGACTTCTGTCCTGCAGTCTTGGCCAGCTACAGGGTGCCCTGAAGCTTATCTCTGCAGGCTCAGCTGCAACAACGTAATGTGTATGTTCCAAAGCCAGCTACTTTTCTTGCCCACTTTTCCAGAAAGGCACTAAGCTGGGATGCCTGACACTAACTGCTGATGTCTAGTTTCATGCACCTTCCAGCTACCTTTTCCAACTCAGTCACATAAATATCTTTCTGCTTAGGCCTATTTTCCAGGCTGGTGGTTCCCACAACTGGTGGTGTCACAACCCACTGGGGTGTTGCAGCAGGCTGTCAGCGATGGTGCAAGTCTTTTGTTACTAACAATAGAGTTCCCAAGTCTGCCAATGACTTATATTGAAAACAATATACAAATTAAAGAGAACTCAAGTTAATCCCCATGATATGCCACACTCAGTTACCCTGAACATACTTTCTTGTGAAAGCCTGTAATTGTTGGATAGCCTTTATTTTGAAGGAAGCAATTTTTAGCTCTTAAAGGAAACCACAATTCACGGTGTCTGTCTTTTATGAATGTTCCACTACACAAGACAGCATAGACTCAAGCATGAGGCAGAGTGGCCCCATCTGGGTTCATATCCCAGCTCCATCTCTAACCAGCTCTGACCTTCAGCAAGTTACCCAGCATCTCTGTGGTTTCTCCCCTTTAAACTGGGGATAATAAAAGTATGCACCTTGTAGGTTGTTGTGAGGATTAAATGGTGTGTATAAAAGACATAGAACAGTGCCTGAGATCTGGCCACGGCTAGTTTTATAGCGGCTACTATTATTTGTTATTATGAGCCTTTTCTTTTTTTGAGGATTTTCCTTGATGTTTTACAAGTCATGTTGTTTTTGGGTATAAAGAACAAATATATCATTACTGCTTTGCACCGTGCCTGCATGTAAATACACAGGACATCTCGGCCTGGATTTCTTTTGCTTTCAAGATACTTAAAATTTCATGGGCCTCTTCCTTGGCTGGCTCCAGAAATGTGTCTCGGGCTTGGGTAGCTCCAGGAAAAATGAGATTCGGCACAAGGAGCTTTTCTCCAAAATACTTCATGACTCTCTTCACTGGCTCCTCATACTTGCACCTTGATTCATTTCTCCTTCCCTACATCCATCATTTTCAGGCTCTTTCTGTCTCTGGCCAGTCCGGGGTAGGCGTAGGGGGAAGGGGAGATTCCTGCTCAGGGTTTCCAAGCTGTAGGAAAGCCAGGGCTGGGCTGAGGGGAGGAGCAGGAGTTAGGAGATGAATCCCTGGCTTTCCAGGTTGAATTTCCAAATACTTTTTCAACCAGTGCTGTGTACTACTGTGCTCTGCAGATTAAGTCAACATTTGTAACCTGATCTAAATGTTGAAGAGGCTACAAAAGAGGGATTCAAGTAGAGACCAGTGCCATGGACAAGGTCTTCCTCTGATGTGTGAAAGTCACTTCTTTGTTTTGATCAGCATGCCATCCACATTCCTTGCATGTCATTGTTTTCGCTTTACTGCACAGACCCTGCATGAAGATAAATTAATATATGTTTAAAATCTATCTTATAACTAAGAAATAAAAATAGAGATCAATTCCTTCTTCCCTAAGGTTTTGGGTCTCAGCCTCACTGTTTGGTAGAGTCACCAGGGGAGCTTCTAAGAGATACAGATGGTAGTCCTTTCTGATCTCACTGGTCTGCGTTGAGGTCTAGGCATTGGCATTTCTTAAAGACTCCCAGGTAATGTTAATGTTGCCGGAGCTCCAGAGTGCGACCTGGCAGGCCTGTGGGTCCGTACTGAGCAGCTGTGGGTATTCCCTGTACCTCCTTCCCCCAACCTCAGGTTCCAAGAAAAGGGTCAGGTGACACCAAAGATGCTTCCAGCAGAACCCAAAATGATATATCTGTGTAACCTTTTAACAAAGTTTTATTTATAGTACATGGCCTATTGTTACCTACCTAATTTTCTTGGCAGTATTTTCAAGACCTATTTCCAAGATCCATCTTAAACTACTAAAGAAGAATTATTATGGACATTGATAACTATTCTTCCAAAATATGACTCCAAAAAGAAGGATGAAGGATAAACTTTGTGAAGATGAATCTCTATTGCTTTGTCCATTTTTTTCCTATAGGCACAGTTTATTTGCTTCTCCTGAGTATGTCCTTCTCAAATGTACAGATTATTAAATATTAATAATAGAGGGATTTGAGAAAATATTTGTCTTAAAAAAATGCAAAATAGAAGCAAAAGAAAGAATCTTAATTTACTGGGAAGTGTGACCTCCAAACACTCAGAACAAATTCATATGGAGTAAATGAGTCTTAAATCACCATCTAGGCCAGGTTTTACGAGGTGTGGTCAGGAGCCTCCTGGCTAGACAGGCAGGCTACCTATGGCTTCGTCCCAACTTCTCTAGGGGCAAGTGCCAGTCATCTGCATTTTAAACAAGCTTCCTAGGCATTTTGCTTGACTTTACTTTTTAAAGCAGCAGTACCATCTTTAAAATAAAATTGTGCACGGAATCCCAGTAAATAAACTGGTGAAGGTGGAGCTCCTCCAGTGAGCAAAGTAGTGATGAGGCAGGCTTGGAGTTCAGCAGGTGGCCTGTCCTGGGGGTTCAGGGAAGCTTCCCAGAGGCACTGCACCCAGCTGCTTGAAGGACTCCAAACATCAGTGCCGTCTCTGCCTCTGTGCTTCCACTGAGCTGCCTGTTCCCTAACTTGTTGCCTTCTGTCTCTCCCTCTGCCTTCTCTCCATTCCAAGGGCCATCCTTGTTAAGGTCCTTGGAACTCTTCTTGTCTTACCACACTCTTTCTTCCTCAACCATCCTATTCACTCAGTGGCTTCTGAAATACATGCATTTGTCCAAACAGTCACAAAAGAAAAGAAATTTAGAACATGGTAAGGTTGTGATAAGGTGAAATAATTTTTTTTAACATTTGCACTTAACTTGCTGAATTGTAACAGTGTTTTTTTTAATTGAAGTATAGTTGATATCCAATATTATATTAGTTTCAGGTGTATAACATAGTGACTCAATATTTTTATAGATTATACTCCATTTGAAATTATAAAATATTGGCTATATTTCCTGTGCTGTACAATACATCCTTGTAGCTTATTTATTTTATACATAATGAATTATAAAAGTTTTTAACTTCCCAATGTTCTCATTTCATTGTGCATCTACTCTGTCTGGAGTGGACTTCAAGCATGCCCAAACATTTCTCTGGTTGTCCAGGACTGTTATCAAGGGCTGATCTTGTATTATGGCATTCTCTATGTTATATCAAGTAACTCGCATCAGACTTTCCATGCCCGCAGGTAACTTCTTAAAGTCCTGGTTGTGTTTATTTCATGGTGGGAGATGAAGAAAGATGAGCAAACATCTAGTCTGTGTGTGAATCAAGCGTGCTGTGATAAGCTCCAGAGGAACTGCAGAGAGGGTCATGCAGAATTGCTCACAGGGCCATATTACATCCAAGTGTGACAAAACTCTGCACAAAGCAAGACACACACTTGGGCCAATCACTGGGTTGTTGTGGCATCTGTTCAGGGGAATCTGGAGGCCCAGCTTAACCCTCTCTGACTTTCACACTTTGAAAGGTGTCAAGAAAAGCACTGGCCCCAAAGCATCACTAACACCATTGCACCCATCACCAGTGACCCCCATCCTGAGTTGGAAACTCCTCAAATATGAATAGGAGTCCATGGAATGTGCAGTCATAGCACCAAGGATGGAATTTTGGGCTGTGTGCTCAGACACTGCCACTTCTTGCTCCTTTGTCCACTAACCCAACAAATAGGCCATTTGGGGCAGGTCAGAAAGGATTGGGATAAGCTCTTTTTCTTTGTGCCCCTCTTCTCTCATTAACTCAGGGCCAATGGCAACTGGATCTTGATTCCTCCTGAGGCTGCACAGAATCCATACCACATAGCCTCCCAAAGCTTCCAGCAACCAGGCATGGTTTGTACTGCCCCTCAAGCAAGGTGCCAGGGCTAGCGCACTATCTCACTGCACTTTGCACTTCAGCTCTTGTAAGAGAAACCTTGACTCCAGACACAGTGTTCGTTGTCTGGATGCAAAATCAGGTGCTGGAACCCATGTCAGTTTTCTCTGAAGAGCTAAAGATTCCTTACCTGTTACTTCTCCCTAACCCGTAGCCTGGGACAAAATGGACACTGTAGCCACATGCAGCTACGCGGCAAGCAAAAGTAAGACGTTCCTTCACTCCAGCATTGCTGAGCATTGTGGGCTTCGGGTCATCTTGAGATGGCAATGAATTGTCTCCAGCTATCTTCTTAATGTCAGTTTCTGAAAACAAACCAGGATTAGCGGCACGAGCTGAGTTGAATTAATAGCTGCTTGGGAAGTAAAACAACTAAATCTCTTAGTTTTTAAATATATCTGCAAAATTAATCCAAAATAAGTATAGCTTAAAATGTATAGTGAATACCTTTGAAGGCTAGACTTACATCCAGTTTATAGTCCTTACATTTCAAATGGTGAATCTCTGCTTATAACTAATAAATGAGATCAAGTACACCTAATCATAAAATATCTTCCAAAGAGTTAGTTTAACATTTTAGCTGGTCTCATATTTGTCCTGTCATGCTCTCACTATTCTCTTATAGGCCTTCTACACTCCATTGTCCTGGTTATAGGAGCAGACTCTCAGGCCCTGGGCTTTGTCCCCTGTCCATCTTCCTGCTATCATCTCAGCCATCCCCACCACCCTCATGCCACAAGTTTACATCCTCAGAGCATGTCTACTTGCTATTTTTTCATATCCTATTTATAACCCATTAATCTTTTGATCACTAGAGTTCACTGTTTTCAAATAGAAAATTTTGTCCTTCCATAAGGCTCTAAATCTCAATTCATTTAATCTAACTAACCTTGTTTTCTACCGTTTAATTAATTCATTTAATCATACATTCAGTCATTTACCTACAAAGAGAATGGGCACCTGTAGAGTGTCAGGCCTTGAGACGCCACAGGGTGTTGGCAGAGGGGACTGTGGTATGCTACCCAGATTTCCCCTTCAGGTTTGAAGCCAGGGGTGTAGGTGGCTGAGGGCTCACCGCTGAGTCCCTTTGGGGACTAGCTTTCAGTTGTACACATTCTGTGGAGCTGCCTGCCCAGGTTTCGCTCACTCCTTGCAAGCAGCCACCACCAATAACCAGCTGGTGTGGTGTCAAAGACTTGGGATCCTTGCCACGATTTAGGATGATTGGGAAGGGCCATCCTAACTCCAGGTCTCCCTATTGGATTGGCTGAGGCTTCTGCTACAATTGCATTGCAGTTCAATTTCTCTTTGCCCAATTCCACTTTCTTCACTCCCTTACAGGCTTTGTTCTTGAAAGTGCCCCCTCCCAAAACCACTTGCATGCAAATTTTCATCTTAGAGTCTTCTCGGGGAACCTGACCTAATACAGAGCTTTCTCTCAAGAAAATTACAGTCTAACAGAGAAGTCAGACAAATAAACAGGCAAATCGACAGTGTGGTAAGTGATATGACAGGGGATAGTCTAGGTTACTAGTTGTATGGTTCAGGGTGAGGTGGGAGGAAAGTTCCTGCAGGAGCTGATTTCTAAGTGAGGTGTTAAGGATGAGCCAGTCATCCAGGAGAGCTGCCAGGGGCTGGGCAGGACAGAAGTATGACAGTTTAAGAGAATGGCATGTGTAGAGGTCCAGGGGGATGGAGGACACAGAGTGTTGGGGAATGGTGAGAGATAAGGCTGGAGAAGGAAAAAGTAGAGAGAGGGTATGACATAGCACAGTTCATGAAGGCCTAGTGAGTCATGTTTAGGAATTTGGAAGTCCTGAATGATTTTTTAAAAAGTGACATCAGATTTGCATATTAGAAATGGTTCTCTGGAATAACGATGGGCAGCAAGAGAAGATGCAAAACAACCAGGTAGGAGATGGTGCTGAAACTCATGGGAAAATGATGGTGGACCACGGCAGTGAGGATGGAAAGAAAGGAATTTGAGAGACAATTATGGGATAGAATCAGTAGGATTCTGTGACTGATTGGATGTTGGAAGTAGGAGAGAAGACATAAAGATGACTCCCTGGATACGGGAACAGGGAAAATCGTGGTGTCATTCACTGAGATTAGGAGACTGGAAACGAAGCAGATTTGGATTTGGGGGTTTGAAGTGCCAAAAAGACATCCCAGTGTGAGCGTCGAATGGGCAGTTGGAGATACGGATTTGAGGCTCAGTGAGGAAATCTGGGCTGGAGACACATGTTTGGAAATCTCCAGCAAAAAGGCAGTAATGAGATTGCTCAGGGAATGTGTATGGAGTCAAAGGAGGAAAGGCTCAGTTTTAAACCCTAGGAGACATCAATATTTAGTGAACAAGAGGGACCTTCAAGGGAGACTGAAAAGGAACAAAGAGACACAAAACCCAGGAACATGTGTGTCAGAGAAACCAAAGGAAGGGAGTGGTCAGATGCCAAGATAAAGACTCATGTGTCTTGTGAATTTAGCAACGTGGAGGTCATTAGTGATCTCAATGAGAGCAGTTTTGTGGTATGTTAGATACAATGCCAGATATCCATGAGCTTGACTGACTGGGAAATGAGGAAGCAGAGATGACAGGTATAAGGAACTCTACCAGGAATATCTATGAATGAAGCAAGGAGAGGGAGAGGGCTGTTGTTTTCGGGAGATGTTAGTTTGGGAGATAGTTCTAATTAAGATGGGAGTCACTTGGGCAAGCTTAAGGCTGTTGGAAGGCAACCCAAACAGTAGAGAGATGACCCAGCAGTTAGTTGGTAGAGTGAGGCACCAAGATGGTGGGATGGAGTAAACCAACCCTTGGAGAAGAGGTTGGTTGCATATGGAAGAGGGGCTCCTTCTTGTGATGGGAAGGAAGGAGGGTCTTGGGTAAATTTGTGGGTATATGGGAGGACAGGGAGGCAAGTCCTGATGGTGTCCAGTTTCTCCGTGAGGTAGGAGGAAAGGCCTCGTCTGCTGGGAGTATGGGAGTTGGTGAGACAGGTGTGGCAGGTTTGCAAGACTAGCTGTCATGGCCAGCTCAGGCTGCTCTAACAGAATACCATAGACTAGGCGGCCTATAAAAAACAGACGTTTATTTCTCACAGTTCTAGAGGCTGGGAAGTCCAAGATCAAGGTGCTGGGAAATACAGTGTCTGGTGAGGGCCTCATTCCCCATTCAGAGATGGCCCTCTTTTTGCTGTGTCCTCACATGGTGGAAGCAGGAGAAGGAGTTCTAAGTCTCTTTCATGGGCACTAATCCCATTCCTCAGGGTTCTGCCTTCATGTTCTAATCACATCCCAAAGGCCTCATCTTCAAACACCATCACACTGGGGATTTGGTTTTGACACATGAATCTGGGGAGGAGGGAATTCAGTCCATAGCATTAGCGAACATTTGCTGTATCTGCTCTGGAGAATGGGACCAGGGGAATGAAGGAAGATTTCAGGGCAGCACTCAGGTCCAGTTGCCAATGGAATCTAAGAATTCATATGAGTTCCTGCCTTCCAAGCTGTGGGATTTCTCCAGAACTCTTCAGTAGCATGGGCATAGATACGAAGTTGGACAGTGGGATTTTGCCAGGTGAGTGAGACGGAAGAACCATGCAGGGAATGCGGGGGGAGATCCTGACAGAGAGAGTTGCAGTGATGGGCTGGGCCCTGGCACTTGAGATGGAATAACAAGGAGACTTAGAGGCACTGGAGGTGGGTTGCTTGGATTTTAAATGCAGGAGCAAAGCCAGATTGAGGTGATGACAAGAAGCAGGATGGGGCCATTGGAGTGGGGCGATGACATGGAGTAGGAATGCAGTTCACCAGAGATGAGGATATCAAGGAGCTGAGAGGTTCAGTGTTAGGTGCTCAAGTCATTTGCAGCAATAGTAGGAAGTGAGAGGACGGGGGGCCAGGGCTACAGTAAATGGTGGGGGAGTGTTACCAGGTAGTCTGTAGAGGATAGCAACGATTGAAGGGTAGAGATGACAAGGGCTTCAGAGGAGCTTTCCAGAGGCAGAAAGGAGCTCCAGGGAAAGAAGGGGATGGAGATATGAGGGAATGAACCTGTTACAGGAGAAAGGGCCTCTGAAAAGAGCCAAGAGGTACAGACCACTGAGATGAGCTGGATTGTTGGCCTCAGGGAGCACAAGGTAAGGTTGGGTTGAGGAAACAGCTTAGTTGGGAGAGGATAAATTGTGTGATACATCCAGGTGCTTACCCTGGAGAATGGGCTCGGAGGAGTGACCATTCAGTGTCCAAATGAATCAGTCCCCCACCTTATCTGCATCTGGCGGCAGGTGAGGGGGAGGCTCAGGCTATGAGTCAGCAAAGGCCCGCTGGATGCAAGCAAGTCCCTGTTCACATTAGAGGCTAACAGTGGGATTCATTGGCTCCCAGTGTTCCTAAGGCCGTGTGTGTGTGTGCGTGCGCGCGTGTGTGTGCGTGTGTGCATGCGTGTGCACATGTGCGTGTGTGTGCGTGCGTGTGTGGGGGGGGGCGGGGGTGCTCAGCCTCATTTGGCAAGGAGTCTGCTCAGGTGTAGATAGATGTGGGGGCTCTGAGACCCAGGATCCATGTCCGGGCACTCTAAGCATTTCATGCTCCAATCTCTTTAATCCTTTTAGTTATTCCTCAAACTTACATGAGTTGTTTCTTCCCTTCCTCATTCCCAAAAGGATTTAAGATGTTCCTGTTAGCACTTACTATGGGCCAGGCACACAAGGGTTTCGGATATATGTTGTTCCCTCTCTATAACGTGTTTTCCAAGTTTCCTTCTGTTCAAACAAGATCTATCGTTCCAACAAGGTCTAGACAAGTTTCATCTCCTCCCTGAAAACTCCTCAGTCATATCAGATGCGGTCTTTGGAACTCTTCAGTACTTGTGCTCTGAATCACACATTTCCCTACACAATCATATTTTCTCCTAGCTTACCCTGCCTCTCCATTGAAACTGTAAGACCTTTGGGGATAAGGACTTTATGTGAATTTTTAATGTCTCTGAAATCCACTAAGACACCAAGGACATAGTAAGCCCTCAGTAACAGGAACTGCATTTTAGGGAGACAAGCCCCTCTGTAATGGAGTGTTTCTTGACAGTGCACTAGAACTAGGACTAATAATGAACTTTCTGAGTTTCTCAGGAACAGTCATTGGAGCATGAACAGTTTAAATTACAAGGTCAGCTACCAGAAAGACAGAAGATAAAATTTGAAAAGCAATAAAGTAGCAATTTACATTTGTTCTCACCAGAGACTAAAGAAATACATTCATTATAACACAGTGACAAGCTAATGTTGGGGCTTTGTGGAAAGTTGAATGTTATAGGGATATACTTTGTTGCACCCATTTTAGGTTTCTGTGAAGTGTGCCTGGATTATGCAGGTTCCTCTCTTGATATGAGCAACTGCTGAGGGACACAACTGTCAGAATCTAGAACTTGACCCCCAGACACTTCTGCAATAAACAGATCAAGTGACCTACTTCAAGGAAATGAGAAACAGATGCCACAGTCAAGATCCTCCTTTTGCTGTCACTCTGTGGGTAGGAGAGCGAGTGGGAGGAAAAGGCGGAAATTTGGAAGTTTTAATTAGGGCCTTGAAAATGCAAATGTAAAGAAATAAGGAAATTGGTTCCCGGCAGTCTTCCCTTGACCAAATTTTGCTTTTCATTGTCCATTTAACAACGTTTCCCTGGTCCCTATACTTTAATATCGCTAGGCTTTATTTTGGGGCATTTACTTGTCTTTATTATTTTATGCGCATTTCCTCCTTTTAATTTCCTATTTCTCCATCCCCAAAGCTTTTACAAAATTATTTTTTTAATTAAAAATTTTTATTTCAAATGCCCAAGATGTAGCTTTTAGTGAGAAAAGGATTGGGCTTGTACCCCGGTGACCAGACCAGGGATTCTTCACGAGTGGTTGCTCTGTAGGGTTTCTATCCTCGGAATTTGTCTGCTTTGATCCAGTATTTCTATAGTGTCACATAAGGAAGTACCTTTCCGGTACCTCTGGAACTCCTGAAAAAAAGGCATTAAAGGTGGCCAGTAATTGTAATACTTTAATCTGTATTCATTATAATCTTGAATTAATTCTTAGGATCATCTACACACATTTTTTTTTTTTAAAGCAGCTTTCAGTCCCCCCCTCCCCCCCTCTCTTTCTCTCTCTCTCTCTTTAGCGTCCACCACTATGTGGCAGCCCTTACCCTAAAGATATGAATATGAATAAACTGCATTCCCCGCTCTTGTGGATCTCAGAGGTATAAAGACAAAATGAAATCTGGCACATAACTTTCATGACTATTCCATTTTGTGCTCTACCACTCTCCCTGTGTGAAACAACCTCCTTTCTTGGGGGGAGGGGAGAGAGAAGTAAGAGGAGTTGCCTACTATTTTATCCAAGTTTAATGACCCATGAAATGGTCATCCTTTGTAAAGCATGTGTGGGAAGCAGGAAACTTCAAGGGGAGGAGCAACTGCTCAGACAGCTGAGAAACTTGAAGCCCAGAGCGTGTGGGACTGGTCTAAACATCACACAGCTGTCCTTGCCCCTCAGCACTCTATTCCTCTGCATCTTCACATCCATTCTGGAGTGTCAGCTTCAGGCTTCGGGAGGACAGAAGACTTGCCACCCTCCGTATACAGCATCCACCGCTTTGAACATTTATTGAGCAATTACTTTGATGGAAGTAATTGTTAGACACCTTACCTATACTGTCTTATTTAATTTTTACAAATCTGTAGGGTAGATGTTTTTATTACTCTTATTTTAGGGATGAGGAGACCGAGCCTCAAAAAGGTCTGGTAACTTGGCCAAGGTCATAGGGTTGGTACACGTCAGAGCAAAGACTGGAATATGGGCCTATGGTCACCACGTGTTTTGACCAATATGCTAGACTGCCCCCACTTGGTCGCCAAGAAGAGAAGGGACTCCTCAGCACTGGTGGAACTGATCAAAACCCACTGGGTGTGGCTTAAACAATAGGTGTTCCTCTTTCAATACAGTTCAACAAATTTTCACAGTCAGGCTCTGGGCTAGGCTCTGTGGGACAATATGAAGTTGAGTAGGAAAGCTTCTTTGTCTTCTAGAAATTCGAGACCATGGGAGAGGAGGGCTAGAACTAAGTAACTTTCAACTGCACTACAGAACACAGCATATTTAATCTTCATCTGACTATGTTATCTCCTGCATTCATTCACTCAATCACTCATTTATTCTTTCAACAAGTGTTTTCTCTGGCAAAATGGTACCAGTTGAATCGAAGAGGGAAACACACTGGATCCATCTGACACATAATTTCAGAATACAAGCATTCTGTAATATCACTTCAATAATTTAAAAAAACCAGTGTCTAAAAATAGTTGTTCCCTGTTCTGATGAAAGACAGGTGAAAATTCAAATTCACAAAATATAGAGTATGAGGGATTATTAATTAGCATGGCAAATTTTTTTCCCTTTACAAAATAATTAATTGCCCTTAAAAAGGCATAACAGTGAATGGATGCCGATATTAACTTCCTTAAATAACGAAATCACTGGACAAAGAAACTTAAGGGCAAGGATCCACAGCCTCGTGAAGCACCTGTAATTACAATGGAGATAATCAGAACGATGTGGCTTGATTTACAAAATTGGGAATTAAGGACAACTTTTTGGAACAAGCCCACTGAACACCGCAAGGCAAGGAACTTAGTTGTCCACGAGGCTGTAGGGTTTTGTGCAAAGAATGCCAGGTTGGGTGGGGGGGAGAAGGGTAACTGGCATCTGCCTGGTTTTCCCAGTCTTCCTGGGCTTCCTTCAGTCATGCCTTCCGCTTGCTACGTGGAAGAAAATGCGTTTTCGACTAAGGTTTTGTTTTTTAACAGCAAATAAAGTTTTTCTGCTTTCTTTCAAGCCACAAGTTTACAGCATTTAAAACTAACAGAACATACGATAATTTTTTCTTCTCGGTCCATTCAATTTTATCACCCTCAAACTGGGCTCCTACCCTGGTTTTCAGTTTTAATGTCAGGCACACACTTGTGTCTCGACCCTTAACAGCTCCCCTTGAGATACTCTACTGCCATTTTAAATCGGGTTGCCCCGCTCGTCGTATCAGTGAATGCGGGAGCTGCACTCGGCAGCGCTCTAAACTGCGAGGCCACACATCGTGGAGTAACGTGACCCAGTGGCTCTACTTTGTTCTGCTCTTCTTCCAGCTGCAAGGGCCACGGAGGCTCCAGAGCGCACGCACAGCGCCCCCCCGTGGTCATTCCCGAGCGCCTCCTCCCCGGTCCGGCCGCCCCCGAGACGAGCTGCTTGGGCCACGCGGGCTTTCCCGGGGTCAACTTGCAGCCTTAATCGGGTCCGAAACTTCGACCAGCGGCCCCCGCCCGAGAGGGCCCTTTCTTCTTCCCGGCCGCTCCCAAAGGGAGGGACAGCCGCTCCCGGGAGGCGATCCGTGCCCTCGCCCTGGCCGAGCCCTGCGCGGGTCCCACGCAGGGCCGGGATCGCCTGGCTGCCCCAGGTCTGCCCCCGCCCTCGCCGGAAGTCCGCGCGTGCGCGCTGGTGTCCGGGAGCGCGCGTCCGGCGCGGAGGGGCGGGGGGGAGCGGGACAGCGGCCGCTCACAGGGTGTCCGCGCCCCCGCCCCCCGGCGTTCCGCGGTCGCCGTGACAACCGGAGCAGCGGCAGCGGCGGCGGGCGCGCGAGTCGGGCGCCGCCTCCCGGCCGCACCGCCAGGCAGGCAGCCGCCGCCCGGCCTTGCAGCTTTCCCCGCCTCCCCGCCGGCGGGGAGGGACCGGCCCGCCCTCCGCCCGCCCGCCGGAGAGTGAGCGGCGCCGGGGCCGCCCCGCCAGCCCGCCGTTCCCCGGCCGCTGTCCGGGCGCGCGCAGCGAGCGGGCGCGACTATGCCAAGATGGTCCTGCAGGCGCGGAACAAGCACCGGGAGGCGGCCCCCAAGCCGCCCCAGCCACCCCGCGCCTCGCAGTCGCCGCTAAGGGGGGCGCCAGATGTCGGCGCCGGGGAGCCCGGGCCCGAGCGCGCGCCCTCGTCCCCTCGGCGCAAGGGCGCCGCGGGCAGGAAGGGGCCCCGCGCCGAGCCCGCCCCGCCGCTCGCCGGGGGCGGCCTCGGGGGGCGCTTGGCGGCCGGGCTGCGCGGGGCGCTGGGCCTGCGGCTCTCGGGGCGCGGCCGGACCTGGACCACGCTCCTGCTAGGTGAGCAGCCCAGCGCGCGGGCGCCGCCGGGACGCGGAACTTTGAGGCGCGGGCCCCCCTCTCCCCTTCCCCTCCGCTCTCCTCCGGCTTCCGCGCCGCCGAGCCCCGCCGGTCGGTCCCTGCCAGTTCGCAGCCCTCTCCGACTTTTCCTGGGACATCCTTACCTCTTCCTTCCCTCTCCCTCTCCTAGGCTCAGTCTTCTTCGCTCCCTTCCTACTTGCTCTCTGTCTCTGCTTTAAAAAAAAAGAAAAAAAATGGCCCCGAGATCAACAGCTGCCCGGCCTGGCCGCGAATTGGCAGGTCTGCGCTAACGAGATTGGACGCTGCTGATTGGCGCGGGCCGGCAGCCTTCCAGTTATCTCGCCTCCTGTCCGGGAGAATGGTTTGCTTTGGGTTGGAAGCGATTCCGCTGAACTCAAAGCAAAAGCACGTCCCCTGTTCTAGAAAGTTGCTAAACTTATAATTAAATTTTGGCGTGCTGTTTTTCTTCTTGGCTGCAGACACCGCCTATGGCACTTTATTTGTGATTCCCTTCCGCACGTCACCTTCCCGGTTGTGTTGTGTTTTGGGCGCCCAAGCTGGGACCCTGCTGACCTGGGAAAGATTGGCTCCCCCTCATCCGCTGCCTTGACCTAACGGATGATATGTAACGATGTGCTGAAAATATAAGGTTGAAACATTCACATGTTGTGGACCGACTTCAGGTTTCCTTTGCTTTCTGATCGACATTCTGATAAGGCAAGTTATAGCAGTTTGGATAATAGGCCTAATTTTTCTAAGTCAGCAAGTAAAATGCTGTTAACACTGCCTTTCCTATATAATGTCATTAATGGGATTTGGCTACTGAATTATTTAACTCTTGGTCCTTTCAAATTCCTTTAGTGACCCCAAAGAATTTGGAGTTCAGTATAGACCAGGGAATAAAATACAACAAATCGGCTTCCCCTGAGATCACAGCCACTCAATCATAAAAAGCCAGTCATCACAGTGTGTGTGCGCGTACACACACACACATTTTAATGGGCTCAGAAATGTTGATATTGCTTTTGGGGTACTTTTTTTTCTCTTGTAGATTCAAGCCTAGCGAAATTCAGTATTTTCAGTGCATTTCTCCTTTTTTTCAGTAACGAGCTTGAAAAACCTTGCCAGTGTGCAGGTTAGTTAAATTCACCTTGGGGAGGCAGCATGGTACAGTGGATGAGACAGAGGCTCCTGATCCAGTTCACTGTGTTTAAGTTTGGTTTAAGTTTCAAGTTATTTCCTTTGCGAGCCTTGCCTTCTCTGTGACATGGGATTATCACCTGCCCTACTTACTCCAGGGCACATCCTGAGGAGCAGAACAAAAAGGGGTGGGTACTATATGGCTAGACACTTTGTATCTAAAACATTTAACAAATTTTAGTTGCTATTAAACTAAAAGCACAAGCATAATATTGACTTGATATCTGGTGACAGAATGAAGTTGCATTTTTCTTGAATAGACAGCTACTATAAACATTAACCACTTTGTAGCAATATGGAACGGCATCACTCCTTCAGGGAGGTTACAGTAACAAATCATAGAATAATATCTATTGCCATTTTCTTATGTGCGTATTTTCTTTGCTTGTAATTTCATTTCCTTTGAATCTTATATTGGATGGCTTATATTTGGATCTAGTAATGGCTCATACCTAAGTTTTGTATTAATGTAACAGTGTGACACTTTACTTGACTCATCCCTTTGGGTATTGGAAAGAGGTACGGTGAAGGTGCTGTCCCACATTTTTGGATGTACTCTGGACACTGGCCATCAGATGGATGGAGGTTAGATGACCAGACCAAGGTCTAGAGACTTTCTGTCCTTGCTAACCGTTTACATGAGGACACGGGGCAGCTTGAAAGGATTCTGGAGAATAACCAGACCTGGAATGTTTGGTTCTTTCTCTGGATCTGTACTCTCAGAACCTGTAAAGAGGAGCAGAGTTTAGACATTTTTGAAAGCTGCCTCATTCTCACTCTTCTTCCCTCCCAGAATGAGTGAGAACTGAGCTGACATGGTATGGTTTTTTAGTACAGGATTTTGCTATGACAAAAATTGCTTCATTTGTGTTTTGGAAGAAATTTTACAACTTGAGGCTCCCTGATAGAAGCACACCTTTTAAAGAGAGGCTGACTAGGGGTCCCTAGTCTCTCATCTCCTCCACGTGTGTGAAGCACTGATGGGGAACTCACTACCTACCAGGATGGCCCTTTCCACTGTTGGGCAGTCTTAAGCCCTGTTAAAAAATCCATTTTGATAAACATGTTTTTCTTTTTTTTAGACATTATTTACCATTTGATGGTAACAGTCATAAAGAAGGTCTTTGAAATGTTTATTTTTAGATGTTTCAACCCAGTAGCTCCCTATATCAGCCAGGGGAGGCAGTGGTGTAGTAAGAAGAACCATGACACAGTGTTTTCCTAACTTTTTTGACCACAACCCGCAGAAAGCAACACAATTTACGTTAAACTGCTCACACTTCTGAAAATCCAACCCTGTATGTTTATGCATGTGTCTCTGTGTCTGTCAAACTGTTTATGTCAGTGTCCTGGCAGGAAACAGATTTAACAAGTGGCCTATTTTCAAAAGTGTGAGCAGGTTTAAGGAACCCACAAAGGACACTGAAGCACCCAGGGATTGTCACCAGTGGGAAGGTGCTACCACCTCTGGGCCTGAAGGGGAAAGGGAGCTTCCTCCGGAGCTGAACCCAAGGAGAGCTGTGGAGTGGGGGCAGGATCACCCAAGAAGAGTGACCCCAGACACTCTGCCCACCCTCTGATCTCCCACTGGTGCCTCTCACTGGCTGACCAACGGGAAATCCTTAGGCAAGGGGCCCAGCTGAATCATTCTGTAGGGTCAGCCTCCTGGGGCTGGGAACAAGGCAGAGAAGGGAGGAGAATGGATTTGAAAAGGGAAATGGAGACTAAGAGCAGTATGTGCATACATTTAAAATAAAAAGGTCATGCACTGTACTCACCCTATAATATACAGTGCATTTTGATTTTCTGTTCTGTCCTTTTTTTTTTTTTTTTAATGCTGTTTATAAACCACTAAGCTGATTTCACGATCTAGTATTATGACCCACAGTTTGAAAACACTGCCTTAGAGGAACTGTTTTCTGATTCTGTACCTGTTTCAAACTCATTGGTGCCTGAGCAAAGCATTTAGCTTCTCTGAGCCTCAGTTTGTACACGTGTAAAAAAGGGAGACCTGGACTAGACTAGTGGTTCTCAACCTTAGCTGTATACTGGTGTCACCTGGAAGCTTCAAAAAATCCCAAAAGCTAAGCCACACGTCAGACCAATTAAATGAGAATCTGGGGTGGGGTGAGGTGGAGGGAAGCATTAGTAGCTTTAAAGTCTGATGTTCTGCTTCCCTTTAGGAGCAGACTGTCTAGCATCACAGAGCTGACATTCCTACTTGACAGCAATCCCCTGGAACTAAGTGTATCTACCCCTCCCCTCTTTTAAATGGGGACACAGACAGCCCACTTTGCCAAAGTTTCTCCTAATCTGTATTGTTTTCCCAAAACAGGCTGTGAGTTGCCATTTATCATCTGATATGTCTGTTATTTTAATTGGAATAGCATTCACGGAGATGGTGAAGACTAGGGGTGTGGTGAGGGGACAGATTTAAGGGAAGAGATCAAGAATTCTATCTTGGACATGTTACCTTTGAGACATTCGTGAGATGTCCAAGTAGAAATGTCAAGTAGGCAATGGGACATAAGAGAAGAGATCTGAGTGGGAACATAAAACAGGGAGTCATCAGCAAATGGGTGGTATTAAATTCATGGGAATTGATGATAGTATCTTCTCCTGATATGGGGTTTACTCTGTGCCAGGCATAGTTCTAAGTATTTTAGATTAACTGACTTACCTCAAATTCATTTAACTATTAAGTCAGTCCTCACCATGACACTGTGATTGTCATACCCATTTTACCAGATTGGGGACCTGAGGCACACAGATGTTAAGTAACTTGCCCAAGGTCACCCCTAGAATGTGGAAGGGTCAGGACTTGAACCCAGGCAATGTGGCTCCAGAGTTCATGCTCTTAACTGCTATGCTTATATTTCATCTTCTCTAGGGTGAGTATAGCAAGAAGAGAAGTGAAGCCCCAGGGTCCAGTTCAGAGAAACCTCAACATTTAGTGCTCAGTAAGCATTAGCTTTCTTGTTTCTTCCTTCTTCAGGCGAAATAAGGAAGAGAGGGATCATAACTAGAGATAGGGGAATAGAGGTGGAAAAAGAGCACATTGGGGTTGGCTTAATAGGCAAGAAAAGCTGAGGAACCGAGAGGCACAGGGGCCATTGGCCATCTTGTGGGATGGCTTTCAGACAAACACTTAGACACACCTGAGCACTAGCCCTGAGGGTGTGTTAATACATAGATGTTGGGCCAGTACAGTTCCCTGAAAGCCAGTGAGTTGGATGGGTATTTGGGCTTTTAGAGAGTTTCCTCTGTTTAAGACCAGGTTTTTCTTTCTAAAGTACACTTCTGGTTAACTTTAAAGAATGTTTATAATCACTTAAATATATGTTATTATTAAAATATACAATTAGGAGGGTTCTGAATATGTGATATTCATGAGAGCTCAAATAAATAACCAATGTGGTAAGTTTAATTTGTGTAAATATAAGGATATATTACCAACTTGTGATTGATTTTTGGCCCATAATACGGCATCAATACTGAAAGCAGATAAAATTTTATTATCTACATGTGTGTATTTGGATGTTGCTAAAATTTGCACTATAGCTATTTTTGTAAGCTTTACACACTTTATGTGTAAGATTAGGCTATATAATGTCTCTTAAAGCTTATGTTAATGAGATATTTACATTATCATAGAGACTACAAGCCTGTGTGCTTGTTTCCAAATGGGGTAGCATAGGCTTTATAATTTATATGTTTAGTCTTAAATTCTTGTTTTGCTAGTTCATCTTTTACCATCAGATTATACTTTGCCCAAACCATTGGAACATTATTCTTCCAGGGAAGAGTCTGCTAGTTTTCTTTAGTTACCATTCTGATGATTACTAGTCATAAAAGTCAGTAAAAATTACACCTCTTTCTAAGTCAAAACCTTTACATTACTGTTTAATCCCATAAAAAGCAGTCCTGTTTCATAGGAAAGATCAGTTCTCCATGGCTGATCTTTCATAATTCAAGAATCATTGAGTACGATTAAGTTGAAAAAGTGGAAGAATTAATTTTTAGAGTACATAAATCTACAACTATTGTAACTTTTATTTTTGTTTTAATACTAATTTTCATTTCCTCAGCATTATTACTGTCTCCCCCCACCCCCCGAATGCATTTAAGAGCTCATATATCTTCATGTTTTCCTGGCATATTTCCTCATATTTGACTTCCTTTCCAAAGTAACCAATTATCAAGTGTGTTTTTCAGTACTTTCACTACACGTAATTGATTCTTGGATGGCATTTTGTATTTTAATCATAGCAGCAAATGTGAACATAACAGCATAGTCACCAAAATCAGTCACAGAAGTTCTGAGTGATTCATTGTAGTGACCAAGGATGGAGGTGATTTTATCTTCTAGTTTACAGTAGCACCAACTATATCTTAAAACACAGTTTATAAATCACTTGGCCAATAACTTTTGAAAACTTGCCATCTTGACAGATGTTTAATTTGAGAATATTGTTATAATTGAGAAGAGTGAGGCTTTATTCGTATGTTCACGCCAACTCAAATTTGCCTAATATACTACTGCTCTGCATTGCATTTTCCTATTACTTCCTAACAGTAACCACTGCTTTTTGTAGTGCAGCCTTTCAGTGCTGCAAATGTCACACCTCAGAATATTTTCCCCACGTTTTAATACTAATCATAAAGTACTTACATAACTAGCAGAGAGCTACTGTTCTCTACTACGTTTAAAAGTTTTTTAAAAATAAGACCTGATTCCTCACTCTTCTCATCTTTGATCTTCATGGAAGTTTCCTGGGAATCTAGAACTTAAAAGTTAACTCCTGGAATTTTATATGTGGGGAAACTAAAGTGGGCCAGGTGAATGGTCTGACATCTCTAGTGAGTTCACTGGGTGAAGTTTGGGATTAAAGTTAAGGTATCTTGGCTTGTTAAGCACAGCTGTCAAATCGTAGGTTTCAGATCTACAATCTAAGGCAACTGTCACAGATGCTTTAATGGGAAGATGATCTCATGTGTTCCAAGACCTGATAACTTTTTTAGCAAGAGCACTACTTTGGTGGCTTATGCTCATTTGGGGAATTGCTCTGATTGTTAAATCCTTATGGTCAACCTGTCAGTCTCCATTTTGTCTTTGCATAACTTTTTTTTGGAAACTACTAAATTCTGAATTGTTTTTGATCGTGTTAGTTGGTTGTTTGGCATTGTTATAAAAAAAAAAAAAACAGAATAAAATAGTAAAAAACAGTATCACAGTTTTCTTAATCATTTAAAGGCTAAGCAAAACATTGTGCTACCCAAGGGCAGTTTGCAATTTGGGGAGAATGCATAACCTTGAGAATCCATAACCATAGCCTTAAAACTTTAAATGGCTTATCGATTAATGAACTTGTTAAAATCTCCTGCTTAATAATATGCTGGGCCTGGGTGTATATTGTGTATATATGGATCTTTTTTTTTTTTTTTTTCCCTCTAGTGAAGAGATGCAGCTTCTACCTTTTTTTCCATTAGATTTATTAAAGCTTTACAGTTTCACTATGATTGCTCAGGGACATTTAATGAGCTAGCGTGTTATTTCAGGTGTATATTTTATCTAGCTACTTGTTCTTTAAAAACTGAAATGGCATTTTTTTTCAGTAAGGAGAAAGTTACTTAATGAAATTGGTAGTATAGGTTACTGTTTGATTTAGAAATATTTGTGTCCATATTATGTGAGGATACAATTTTAAAAGGAAGTTAGAATTTATTGCTTTAAAAACCCATATGTTGGGTAATTGTATTAAGTATTGCCTACTTTAATATATGTATATACATAAATATTTTAAATGTGAAAATTTTCTTTGTATATTTCTTTGTTTAGAGGCCTAATTTTATACTGTTTGGGGGTGGTGATATACATTTTCCAGGTTCTGTTTTCATAATTTCACTTCAAAATAAACCTTTGTCCTTGATTTTTAAATTATTTCTAAGACGTTTCCTCCTTTATGTCAGTGTACCCTTTTGGTTAAATGTGCTTATTAACATTTTTTAATGCTTAAGCTTCCAATCAGAAGGGCACCAGAGGCATAGAACCCAGGCAATCCGCGAGGCCTTGGTTTATCCCAATCGTGTGACCTTGGGCCTCATGGGAAAATAAGAGCCATTTTTGCCTCAAAAGGGCTCCTGAATCTTTTTGCTTAATATGTGAAAGTGCTCTGTGAACTGCAACTGATAAACAGTTGTTAGACTTATTCATTATAATTATCTCATTATAATTGAGAATTTCTTAATTTTTCCCTAACTGTTGTAAGGTATTATTTTGCTCAATGCCAAATATATGGAGGAGATTCAGATTAACTAAGGTCAGCGTTACAAGCATTATTACATAGACCACTGTGAGTTCTACCTAGGAGCTATATAGTTTCTTCCAATCGTGACGGAATTTTAAAGTAGCCCTGCTTCTCACTTTGAGACTTAATATCTCTATTAATAAATTGAGTGCATTCCTTTTTTCCCTATTGAAAAAAAAAAGACTCAAACCTGCCAAGGCTTTTAGTTTGGGGAGCAGAAAGATCTAAAAGGAAAACAGAAAATAACCATGGAGGCCACTTGGACAGTGTGAAGTCCTAAGTAGTAGTAGTAGTAGTTGTAGCTCTACAAGGTCATTACATGCTAGGAATAGAGATAACCAAGTGAAAACCCCTCATTTCACATTTGGTGAAAATGAGACTGAAGCTAAATAAGTCACATAAAATCTAAGGAATATTTCTTCTTAAGAATGACTTTCTTACCATGGAAGGTAAAAAAGAATTTGATTCTTAATTTTAATTCTTTCCCTTTCTTAATCTTTATTTTTAGCTGTCAGGATTTTGACACTTTTTCCTTCAGAATATCTTCTGAATTTATATTTGCCTTTTCATAATAAAAATTTTTAAAAATGTGGATTTCCAAGCCCCAAGTGAGATCTGTTGAATCAGGAACTCTGAGAGTGGGGGCCCAGGAATGCAGTCTTAACACGCCCCCCTCCCCCAGATCAGTGTTCTCATCCCTGGCTGCATGTGAGAATCATCCCCAGTGCTAGATCTAGCAATGTTCAAAGTTCCCTGGTGATTCCAGTGTGCTGTCAGTGTTGAGACATTGCCCTTAAAAGTGTTTATAAATCACCTGAGGGCTCAGAGGATTTGGGATGGGACCTGAGAGTCTGAATTTCTAATAAGCTCCCAGGTGACCCAATTATTGCCGGAAAACATGTGCAATACAAAGCAGCCAATTCTTACATTAAATTTTGTGAACAGCTATGGAGATTTTGCTCCAGTCATTTCTGCACCAATGATAACCTTGACTGTATATCAGAATCGCTCAGGTATTAAAAAAAAAATCCCTGGAGTTTCAGATTTAGGAGCCCTGGATTAATACTCAAACGTCTCTAGTTTTATTTAGTGCCACGGACAATTCTAATGCAATCCCACGGTTTAGATCACCTTGCCTCTATATTGCTGCTTTATGATGTTCTCTCTGAAAGTTGCTCTGTCTCTTGTTTTTTTTTAAAAAAATTTATTTATTTATTTATTTATTTATTTATTTTTGGCTGTGTTGGGTCTTCGTTTCTGTGCGAGGGCTTTCTCTAGTTGCGGCAAGCGGGGGCCACTCTTTATCGCGGTGCGCGGGCCTCTCACTATCGCGGCCTCTCTTGTTGCGGAGCACAGGCTCCAGTCGCGCAGGCTCAGTAGTTGTGGCTCACGGGCCTAGTTGCTCCGCGGCATGTGGGATCCTCCCAGACCAGGGCTCGAACCCACGTCCCCTGCATTGGCAGGCAGATTCTCAACCACTGCGCCACCAGGGAAGCCCTGCTCTGTCTCTTTTTTGACTAACTCAGTGCTTCTGAACCTTTTTTATATCATGGCACACATAGAAAATGATACCGTTTGTGTGACATGAGCAAATGGTCTCTTCAAAGCGCAGGGTTACTGGCCCAGGGGGGACTCCGGTGGCTACCGTTCTTGATACCACTGGTTGAGTGGCTCTGCCAAACTCCCCTCCTGGTGTTCCTAGAGCTCTGAGAGCCTGACACACTATATATATAGTGAGTGAGCCTTCAGTTAATGTCTCATTATTGTCAATATCATGTGTATTCTGTATCACCAGTATTAGTGATGGGAATTCTTTTGTGATGTTGGATCAGAGGCCACATACAGCCTTATTGTAACTGTCTTCTTTTCTGGCTATGCACCATAAATCCTCGCCTAAATTGTAATCATGTCCTGTAATCCATCCCCCTTCCCCCCCACCCCCACCCAATCCCACTTTAATAAACCCTGTGCTGAGAGGGCCACTATTGATCTGCCTTCTCAGATTTCTTACAGTTCATAGACTTTGGGCTATTTGCTTGGGTGCCTAATGTGTTCTCTCATTATTTTATGCACCTAAATCTTCTCTCTCAAAGATTTTAGCTTTCAGGGCCCAGGTGCTGGCTACTATTGCTTTAATGTCCTCAGTTTCCAGGAAAATGTGTTGTGCATTTAGGAGGCATTTAGGTACTTGTTGGCTTTAAAGCCCTTGATAACACACAATCTAGGTGTAGAAAGAAGGAAGGGGCCAAGCCTGAGGTATACACGACCGTTTTCTCTTTCCCAAACTGGGTCCTAAAGAATGTCTTTTTACTTATTAGTTTACTACACAGAAACTGGACTTTGATTTTTTCTAGGTACTATAGGCTAGAAACATGATTTCTTTCAATATATTAATTTTGTTATATCTGTTTTACCTTCACATAATGGGAACCCTTTGAGCAGTTTGGAATGCTTAGATATTGTCTTTAGGTGTTCAGGTTTTGACTTAATTGAGTATATTCTCTAATTTCTCTCACATGGTGATAGTCATTTAACAGTTCAACCCAGTGAGGTGCCAGGCACAATGCTAGAAGATGTAGATATTAAGACGAATTAAACACAAGCTGAGCCTCAAGGCTTCGCATCGTAGCATAGGGAACTGTTTAGGTGCTCTAATAAAAGTGTAATAGCTATGTTGGCAGGACAAGCTTCACAAAATGCCACATTTGAATTCCTTTGACTTTGAAGGATGAATTAGTAGTTTTCAGGCAGGAGCAAAGGCATAGCATCATTAAAACACTTGGTAGGGACTTCCCTGTTGGCACAGTGGTTAAGAATCTACCTGCCAATGCAGGGGACGCGGGTTCGATCCCTGGTCCAGGAAGATCCCACATGCCGCAGAGCAACCAAGGCTGTGCGCCACAGCTACTGAGCCCACGTGCCACAAGGACTGAAGCCCACGCGTCTAGAGCCCGTGCTCTGCAACAAGAGAAGCCCACGCACCTCAACGAAGAGTAGCCCCCGCTCACCACAACCAGAGAAAGCCCACATGCGTAGCAATGAAGACCCAATGCAGCCAAAAACAAAATGAAACAAAACAAAAATACACTTGTCATTTTAGGAGATCATTGCCCAGAAGACTCAATGCAGCCAAAAAGAAAACTAAACAAAACAAAAAACACTTGTCATTTTAGGGGATCATTGCCCAGTGCAGCCAAGCATGAAGGGTGTGTGGTGGGATTAACTGGAAAAAGGCCAGAATGTGGACTCCATGGTGTGAGCCATGGAAAGTCTTGGGACTTTTTAGACGAGGAAGAGATGCTTAAGTCTGTACATTTAGAAACTGACTTCCTTCTCCAGGATGGATTGTTGGTGTGGAATAGGGAGACTATTTACTGGTGACTTCAACTTCTGGGAAGAAACTTTTAAACTCTGAATGGACCCTTGAGAACAATTGTTAGTAATATTAGGAAGAGGTTGAGTGTGGAACTTGTCAAGGTTGATTTGCAAACCTTGTCCAGTGGATTTAAGAAGAGTTCTTAACTTCTTTTTATATCATTTTGTCACTTGAGCATTAGGGAGGCCAAAACTGTGCAGAATGCTTTAAGTATGGATTAACCTCAATTTAGGAATAAGATGTATTTTTAAATTTTGCAAGTCATTTTGGACTTACAATATATTTCTCTATATAAATATTGTTACGAGATGAGGTCATCAAATGCCTACAGATGGGAAGGGAGGCAGCTCTGTCACTGTGGAAAGAAACTGAGGCTTGGAATTAGAACTTCTGGGTCCAGGTTCTTGCTTTTGGGGAAATAACCTCTCAGAGACCCAGTTTTTCATTTGTAAAATGGGAATAAATACAGGATTGTTGTGAGACTCAAATAAGAGGGCTTGTGAAGGTATTCTGTGAATTAAGTCAAGTACTAGTTATGAAGTACATGCGTAAGGGATTAAATGTAGGGTAGATGGGAAACTGTAGTCCTGGCTGCGGTTGCAGGAGGGTGGCTGGCAGGTTACCAGAGAGGGGCAAGGGGAGAAGCAGCCCACCCTGACTTCACAGTTCCTGCTCTCCTGCCTTGAGGAGGAGGAAAAGAGAAAGGACAGTGGGTCTCCAACTTCAGCGTGTAGAAGACTCAGCTGAGGAATCTTAGGAAAGCAGATCGCGGGGCTCGACTTCTCAGCAATCCTAACTGGGTGGGTGGGAGGGTCTGCGGAGGAGACCAGGACTTCTGAGTCACCTGCTGGGGCGAGGCGACCTGGGGGAAGGTAGGAGGCTGGGAGAGTTGGTGAGAGAGGTCTGGGGGATCTGGTGCTGGTTGGAGAGGGGATGGGATCTAGGAGCCCTTGAGGACTGAGCAGAACAGCGTGGAAGGACCCGCTCCTCCATTTCTTTCCCCGTTCCTCCTGCCCTCTTTACTGCTGCAAAGCTCTGCGGGCCAGGCAAGGTCGAGGCGGGGAAGCAGGGGGCGTCCCCTTCCCACTTTCCGAGCTGTGGCTGCAAGGAGGGGTGTCAGAGGGAGCAGAGCTGGGGCAGGACCTCGGGAATTCCACTGCGCCGGGGTTCCAGACTGAGAATGGGAGGCTTAGGCAGCGGGCTGCGCGTAGGCAAGGGGTCTAATTTGCACTGATCACTGGGACTCTATTTTTGAAAAAAAACAAAACAAAACTATTATATGCACACGAGTGTGTGTGTGTGTAGCTATCCATCAATCAAAGTATATTCAACTTTGGTTTATTATGTGGACATGGTTTAGGATTATTTAATTTCCCACCTTAATTATATGCATTAATTCAGCAAACATTTGAGTCTGGCTATGTGCTCAGCTTCTTGCTAAGTACTAATGTAGTAAAATTCAGTGAAACATTGTTTGTACCCTCAGGGAGTTACATTCTATTTTGTTTAAACAAGATTCTAATAACAGGAGAAGAATAATTTTCAGTGAAGCAGCAGCTCAAATCGCATAAGGCTGAAAATTGATATAATGTGACATATAATCTTGTACAAAATTTCTTTAATCAGAAAGTGGAAGGAGGGGCCAATTTAGTTTCAGAGTATTGGTAATTTGTGTGCTTCTAGCAAAACTTAAGAGCCTTTCAGAATTCTCAGCCACAGGATTGCAATCTTTTGAATTAGGTTACAAAGCAAACCTTCTTTCCTTGAACACCTTTTTCTTATAGAATAGTTTTGGATTTTTTGAAAGTTTTCTTTATCTTCTGATTTTTAAAAAAAATGCTGTATTTACCTCAGTACCTTAGAATGACAAGAATAGCATTATGTGTTAAACTGGAAAAATTGGTTATCAATTTTGTGACACTCCCAAAAGACTATACACAGGATTGATAATCACTGGAATACATTTAGAGAAACTCACTTATAATCTTTTCTGTAGGCAAGAAGGCAAGAAAAGCTCTTTAGGGATACTTGAGGAAGTTTTTGTCATTTTATGTCTTTATGCTTAAATTATGCTCACAGGGTAGTATCTGCTTTACTTGCTGGGGCTTTCATTTTCAAATGACATATACATATAATTTATTTCAATTTTGAATAAATTAAAGTATAGCTCTACACTTTTATAAAAAAAATTTAATAGCTTCTATAAAACATACTGCCTTTATCAACAGATGAATTGTAACTTTTTTCTTTTATCTTTAAAATAAAAGAAAGAGGGAAGGGGAATAAGATACTTAGGGTAAGGAGGCTCTGGCCTTTGTGTCAGCCCCTCCCTCCTCCACAAGAGGCCACACAGTACAGGGATCTTAGGTCAGAATTCCTGCTTCCAACCTCCCTTTCTCTATTTATCCACTTTGTTTCTTGGGCAAGTTCCTAAAGTTCTCTGGGAATCAACTTATTATCTGTATACCAGGGAAGTTTGGTACCTAACACATCGGATGGTTGCGAGGATTTATTGAGTTAGTTCAAGTAAAGCACTTAAAAATGCCTGGCAGGTAATAAGAATTCAAATGTTAGCTGCTTTATTACTATTATTATTATTACTATTATAGAATTGAAATGAACAAAGGACTTCAAAACATTGGGCAGATTATGAATCGACCCTGGAAACTATGAAAGAGGGTCATTGAAATGCCAAGAAATCCAAGAATTGTCTAGTGCTGCACGGATTGAATTAAAGGAAGGCACCAAAAGGCACTTTGTATCTTCCATCCTTATGAGAAGTTGTAGTATTCTGAGGAAGTAGAGAGATGATGATCTTGAGAAATCCTATGTATTGCTGCAGAAATATGAAGGTCAAAGGCTAATTTAAAGGCATAATGTGAAATGCATTTCTGTTAAAGTCAGCAGAATACTGGATGCCCTCTTTTACCAGAATTACTTAGTATTATTCTAGAAGTTTATTATTATTGTCAGATGGGAAGAAGAAACTAATAGTAAAATTATAAAACATGAGCAAAGTTATCTTTTTAAAATATTATTTTAAATGGAGAATTGAAGATGATAAACCAAAAAAAAATAAAAGAATTAATAGTTTAGTAAATGAGCCCAAAAGAAATATATTACAAAATAAATACACTTCAAAAATAAATACATTAACAATATCCAGTAAAGTATAATGAAAACAAAATTTCATGGTTATTAGCAGGAACAAAAAGATGTTAAACTCCCAGGAAAGACTTAATAAGAAATATGAGTTAACTATGTATTATGTATTAGCTCTACTGATAGGATTTTTGTCGACGGCAGTTGAAAAGAGAGTTGAATAATTGAAGTTATATATCATGTTTATGGATACTAACATATACATATATATTATAAATATGTAGATTCTTCCCATATTAATTTATGAATGAAATCAAAATTATAATCGCTAAGGGATTACCAAAGTATAAGTGTGACAAGTCTTCAGTATGATAAGGTGGTATTTACATTCCATGACAGAAGAATGATTTATTCAGCAACATGATAGTTAGATCATTGAGAAAATAAAGCCCAGATTTTATTATGGTGGTGTGAAGTCTTTAAAGGTAAAAACCAAAAAGGGAGTGGATAGTAGATTTGTCAATAAGAAAAAAAAATCAAAATTTCAAAAGGTCAAAGTACCATGTACAAATAAATGTCAAATGACAAACCTAGTTAAATATTTGTAGTTTCAATGATCGGGAAAGAGTAAGTCTTTTTCTTTTGTAACCATTAGTATCTTCTAGGTAAAATGCATTTTTTAATTTTTAAAAATATAAATACTTCTTTAAAAATAAGACAATAAGATCTGAGCTGTTTGTCTTTCATTTCTAAGAGTACTTTATAGTTCATTTCCGTAGTAGTTATTTAATCAGAAGCCTGCAATACGGTGAATCTTGTGATACAAGGAAACTGAATGGTATTTTCTGGATTCATTTTAATGTGTTCTTTGTACTTGTACAGAAAGCAAACTATTGATTCTCATATGAGACTGGTTTTATTACTAGCTTGTGTTCTCTCTCTTTTCTATTTTCCTTCCCCCCCTCCATCTCTTTCTTCCTTCTTGTTTCATTTTAAATTTGTTTAAAAAATAGTAAAATGTATTATAAAAATTCAGATATTGCAGCATATATCGAAAGTGGTAGTTCCCTCTTTTTATCCATCCCCAGTCCTGTTCCCTGAGGTCACCATATTTCTTTATTCTGTTGCCTCTCACCATTGGTTCTATTCGCTTTGCAGTTGAGTTTGTGGAACTTTCCATGCGAGGGTTTCTTGTATAGTTGTTGGCAAATAATAGCTCCTCATTTATTTTGTTGAATGAGTGTGTGAATGAAAATTGTAGATATATGCTTAATTCTTTTATAATTCAGTCTACTGATATTTTAAGCAGAGCCCTGGGACTTCTTTTTAAGAGTCCCTATTCTTTGCCCAGTCCCTAAGAGTTCAAGATTTACAGTTCCCAAACTTTACCATGCTTATCTTTGTAATGCTTTTCGGTAGGGTGAAAACATTTTTTAATGCTAAAATAATAACTTACGTTTCTTTTTTCTTGCAGCTGCCTTTGCAGCAGTGTTGCACTGGTAAGATTGTTTTTCTCCTATGGTATATTTTATATAGATGTTTATAGCCTACCAAACTATTTCTCATATACATATGAATAATTTGAGTTTAAGGATGAATGTATATTATTACATGCAGCAAACTAGTCTGAAAATGTAGTTTAATTGATAAATCAGAGCCAGAATAATGCAATTTTTTAATAAAAAAGAGATCTATTATTAAAGAGGTTATATTTGAGACTCTCCTTCCCTTAACATTAATATAGTGTTCATGTTGAGAGGAAGATTCATTCTTTTAATTTTCTGGATAGAAAGAAATATGAATTTCATAAATCAGACATTCCTGAAATGGTAACCCAATGACATTTATAGTTTAATCTATAATTTTATTTTACTTGGCTTAAAACATCATTATTCTGGTTCATTCTAATTTTAAAATCTAATTTGAATTAGATTTTAAAATTCTTACAGAGAGAAAGTTTAGTAGAAATGTAAGATATACTGAGTGGAGAAACAAATATGCATACCATTGTGTTTGAGTTTTATCACAAAATGAGTTGCAAATTTATAGATTATTTTTTTTTTGCTTTTAGAGTTTCTTTTAAAATTATACTTAGTATAAGTTTCAACACTGTTGCTTTGTTAACTCTCTTGTTTTACAGGAGCCATATCACACACCTCTTTGAAAATGATCGTCATTTTTCTCACCTCTCAACATTGGAAAGGGAGATGGCTTTTCGCACTGAAATGGTTAGTTGTCATGTAATATTTTATTATAGTAGTTGAGTTAATCTAAACATTTTAAGCTTTTCATCCTGGAAATTTTCAAAGATGTTCCAAAGTAGGAAGAGTAGACAACTCCCCCTACCCATTCTCCCAGCTTCAGCAACTGAGGACACATACCCATTTTTCTGTCATCTACATCTTCACACACCCATCTCTTTTTAAAGGAAACCTCAGATATCATTTCATCTGTAAATATTTTTCATATGTGTCTCAAAAGAAAGGACTTTTTTTTGTTAACCACAGTATCATTGTCACACTTGAAAATAATGAACAGCAATTACTTAATATCATCAAAGATCAACCAGTGTTTAAATAACCTGGGGGAATGGGCATGTAATAACCATAATTCCTCTGTAAAGAAGAACTGTCCCACGATACTTATTTGGTTTGTTTCTCTGAGGTACACTTCACAGGAGAGACAGTAAAATGCTTGATTCTTTCTTTTTATTACAACTTTTCAGAAAAATGAGTTGGTTCCCTAGCATCTTCTAGTGGTGACCAATGGAGTTCTGTTGGTACTGCTTTTGGAGTACCATTATGGCCTGATAGATTTTAACATATTTTTTAAACTTACCTGTCTTTAGCTGGTGAGAGCCCTTGCAGTTCTCTCTGTCTCCTTGACATGACCTCACTAGTATTCTGTAGCTTCCTTACTTGCTGGTACTACAAGACATTTCCTCTCCAGACCTGGAATCATCCAGTTTTCCAAGGAGCCCTGATTCCTTTCAGTAGCACATGGTATTTAGAGACCACAATTTTGGTTCTAGAGGTGCTCACTGATAATATTTTATATTAGATTGGCCATTGTGTCTAGGCCTTTTTAGTAAACAGAATTAGGAAAGAGTTTTTTAAAAGAAAATAAATTATTGATTTATATTTCTAAATTCAAATTTAGTTTTAGGTGGTTTTTACTTTTTTGATATTAAATTTGTATCTTTTCTGTTAGCTTGAGAATCTTGCTTTCAAATTACTTATACTTGAGGAATAAAAGTATCAAAGATATTATTAAAAATGATTACTGAAAATAATTTAAAACTTTCTTGCAGTTCTTTTTGACTTTAGGATATATTCCATTAGGGGTGTACAGTAAAATTACTATTGATATATCTTAAAGTTGTTTGAAATCCTCTCCCAACTAGATAAATAATTAATTCTTCTTTTTTTTTTTTTTTTTTTGCTATTTAGGCATGTAAAATTTTTTGTTTTTAAATTTTAATTATATAAGATATTTACATGGTTCCAAAATCAAATGTACAAGGTAGGTTGTAGTTTCCTGGGGCTCTCATAACAAAGTACAGTAAACTAGGTGCCTTAAAAGAGCAGAAGTTTATTCTCTCACGGTTCTGGAGGCTAGAAGTCTGAAATCAAGTTGCTGGCTGTCCCATGTTCTCTCTGAGACTCCTTCCTAGCTTCTCATGGTTCTGGCAATCCTTGGCTTGCACTGGAGGTACAGTCACTCCAATCTCTGCCTCTGTCTTCATGCAGCATTTTCTCTTATGTCTCTGTGTTTAAATTTCCCTGCTGTTATAAGGATACCAGTTATTTTGCATTTGGAGTCCACCTAATCCAGTATTACCTCATTTTATTTTGATTACACTTGCAAGGAACCTATTCCACATAGGTCACATTCACAGGTTTTAGTGGACATGAAATATTGGGGGACATTATTCAACCTAGTACAGTAGGAAGTATTTAAAAAAACAGTGATATGAGAGCTAAATACCATGGTATCAAGAACCATTCTTTTCCTTTTCTGGGTAGGCAAATCACTTTGATATTTATAAACCTTAAGCTGAGTTTAGAGTTTGATAGCTAATGGTACTGGCTACCAGGGGAGCTCTAGACAGAACTGTATAGCAGATGGAATTGGTTCATCTGTTTTGCCCTACGCTGCCACTTCTGCTCCCTCATAAGGCTTCTAGTACTTGCTTGTTTTTTGTCCCATGTAGTTTTCCAACCTTGATATCTTTCCTAATTAGCATGTCAAAGCAAAAAATTATTTTCCTCAAAATGGGAGTACTACCACTGTCCCTCTCTTCCACCCTCAGAGCCCCAGTCCTGCAGGGTACTTACCTTATGCTGAGCTGAGAAGAAGGAAAATAGTCTGTAAAACTAGCTGGCATCTGAATGTAACTTATATGTAATACATCAGTGTGTAGCCTTCCTAATATATTTGTATTTTTACATATAACTCTGGAGGAAAGGTGGCTGATAGTACCATTTTAAGGATTCAAATAAGCATTTAGGGGGAAACGTTTTTGGCTGAGGATGATTGCTTGCTTCATGGTAAACTTAGGTTCCATAGTAAACCACTCACTCATCCTGTTCAGAAGATAGCCTTTACTAACACTTCAATTAGTATGGGTTATAGGGGTTTCTTAAATGAAGTGTGCTGAGTTATATTACTTTTTAAATGTTGAAACTATTTTTGAAGCTATTTTGAGATCAATTGTTTCAATTAAGACAAGGTTATACTAAGATATGTAAGCTTTTTGCAACCTGAGCATTTATTAGTGATCAGAAACCTGTGAAATTAATTGTAGCTGTTACTTTCTTGATTGCTTTATTTTTCAAAAACAGTATATTTAAGTTTTTTTTTAAGCTAATAAGAGGCATAGTAATTATGTACTTTTAATCATAACATGTGCTTATTTCAGGGACTATATTATTCCTACTTTAAGACTATTGTGGAAGCACCCTCATTTTTGGATGGAGTATGGATGATTATGAATGATAAGCTGACTGAATATCCCCTTGTTATTAATACATTAAAAAGGTTCAATCTTTACCCTGAGGTAAGATACTTTTTCAATTGTGATTTTTTTTTTTTTTACTTTTTAAAGTATTACTTATATTAAATGCTGATTCTAAATCTAAGATGTAATTCAGTATATTAAATTTTATCTTTTTTTAAAGGAAATGTGTATCTTTTCTTGGAATATGGAAAAACGATCATTATTAATTTTGGGGGTCTTTAACTGATTTTATGGGAATGATTAGTATGATTGCATGGTATACAAAGTATGAAAACTGTCTAGATTTGGTATGTTTATAGGGATTATAGTAGAGGAGCGCCATTACTTGTACATGTCATTTGCCAAATAATGTTTCTTCCTTATCTGGGATTCTTCATTTAGTTGAATGCACTTTTCCCCTGTGGGAGTGGAAGAAAGGAGCTGAGATAGGAAGGCAGTGATATCAGTAACCTTTGGGCTCTCCTTCACCATCCCTCCTTCATTTGATGCATCCCTAAGCATTCTCCAGGACCGACCTGAGATGTAACTTCCTCAGTGACTCCTCCTTGAGGTTCTCCTGTTAAGCGCACGTCCCCTGGGCTCCCCCTTCTTAGCATGCTGATGCTGCTAGAAGGCGTGCTGCCTGATGCCAGGACCATGGTCTCTGTGGGATCTCAAGCCCGGGCTCAGTACCAGCACGAAGCAGGGCTTTTGGTCATTTCCCATTGAGTGAGAGGAGTCCAACTTCCAGATCAACTGAGTTAGCCTGATTGATTAGTAAGGCTATAGAGATAGAGGAGATGGAGACCAATAAATAATCACCAAAGTACTTATTGAGTACTTTCTATAACCATGTACACATTTACTTTTACAGCAATGGGATCACACAACACATAACATTTTTTATAAGTGCTTTTTGTCTTTTAAGAATATTTAAAACCATCTTCCTAAGTCATCTTTTCTTCAACAGCATCATGTTTTATGGCTGTATATACAATCTACCATTGTTTATTTAGTCCATCTTTTATGAAAACTTTGGTTGTTTTCAACTTTTAAAAGATCTAAAGCTGCAATAAGCATCCTTGAAGCGAAATCTTTACACATATTCTTATGTTTTTTTAAACTATAAATATGTTGATGTGGAACTATTTAGTTCAACAGAGTATATGCTTTAATGATTTTGGTACATGTTGCCAAAATGCTTTCTAGATAGGTTATATTCCCACTAGCAGTTTTTCTGAAAATGCTTGTTTCCCTGCGTCCTTGCTAATTTAATAGGCTGAAAAAAGTTAAGATCACATGAAGTATTTTGTTCATTACTGTATGTATGTGTGTGTATGTATATTTTATTCAATGTGATATCTTAAAATGCATTTTCACTTTTAAAAATAATTGCTTATTCATGCCCTTTGTCTATATTTTTATTGATATTTTATAAGAGCTCATTTATTATATGCAGGATGTTAGTACTATGCTGTATGGATAAGATATTTTCTCCAGCTTTTTGTTGCCTTTTAGTTTTGTACAGTATGATGAGAATGTATTTTTTCTGTTCAGAGATATCATATCTATGAAGCTTTTAGATTTATGGTTTTCATTCATATATGTAAAAATATCTTCATTCTTAATTGTTATAATTACGTTTTTGAGATTTACATTTTTAATTTATCTGGAATTCGTTTGGATGCTCAGTGTTGGGGTAGGAATCTAATGTTATATTTTTTCAAAGTGGTCTTCTGTGTAACCTAACACTTGGATGAGTGGTCCGTCTTCTCCCTGCTTCTTTATTATATCCAAAATTATTATACATATATGCTTGCATCTGCTTTTGGACTTTGTGTTCAGTGTTACCTTAGGTTGAGGTCCTGGGAAAGAGGAGCTCTGCACACAGAAGGGTATAGGGGAAAGCCCTTGGGGCAACATCTGAAGGGGGATGAAGGAAGTAGGAGGAGGAGGAGGAGAGCTGAGCTGTGATGCAGTCACAACAAAGGCCTCAGCCAATCCCCTGGGAAGCTCTGGAACTGGGATGACCCTGCAGAGTTGTCCTACCTGAGGCCAGGGCCCCTGGCCTTTATATCTCCCCCTGTTGAGTAGTTAGACATTGGATGCAGTTGCCCTTGGGAGGGGGTATGACCTTTAGTGAATTTACTCTCTTCAGCAGAGGGTAGCTCCTAGAGAGGGACTCAGCTGGGAGCTGTCAGCCACCAACCCTCCCAGCTGCTAGGGGAATGAGTGCCTCAGCCTTGTAGGGGGATCTGGGTGGCACTCCACTGCCTCCACCATGGTTACTTTGATCTGTCTGGCTATTCTTGTGCCAGCATCACACTATGTAATTATGTAAGCAATACATTTTGTTATCTGTTAGGACATTTTCTTCAGTTTTCTCTTTTTTGTCATTTTTCCATATAATACATCTCAGTAGACACTTGGGATTTTGCTTAGCATTGTGTTATGTTTATGAATTAATTTGAGGAAGAATTCACATCTTGAAAAATTAGATCTATTCAGGAAGACAGAGTATCTTTCTATTTGTTCAACTCTTCCTTTATGTCCCTTAGTTGAGTTTTATAGCTTTTGAAAATTACAGATTTGCATATTTCTTGTTATATTTTATTCTTACCCATGAGAGGCCATGCACTGATGAAGACTGACCAGTGAAGAATCTACATAGGGGATTGTGAAGGTCCTTTTACTAGATTTAAAGGGACCCAAGTGGATGGTACAGGAAGGGAAAATTTGATAATTATCAAAATATCTCAAAAACATTCTAGTAAGGAAACTGTTGAGGATAATATTTTTTCTTATGGTGTCTCTCTTTTTTAAAAAAATTAGGTAGTCTTAGCCAGCTGGTACAGGATTTATATCAAAATAATGGACTTGATTGGTATTCAAACCAAGATATGTTGGACAGTTACCAGAGGAGAAGGACTCAGCCCAATTGAAAGCTGTGAAGGCAAGTTTCTATGATATTGTCCAGTTGTCTGTTGCAGCATAATAAATTTACTGCAAACTTAGTGGTGTACAGCTTCTGCAGGTAGGGAATTTGGGCAGGGTATAGGATGGTTGGTTGGTTTTCACGATGTCAGAGGACTCTGCTAGACTCAAATGGCTGGGAAGACTGGAATCAACTTGGGGCTACTTCACTTACATTCTGGCTCCTTGGCTGGGGTACCTGCAAGGCTGGGCCCAGCTGAGGCTCAACTGCGACACCTACATGTGCCCTTTTCATGTAACTTGGGCTTTTGTGTAGCATAGTACCTCAGGATAGTTAGACTTTTCATGTGGTAGCTCAGGGCTCTAAGTTGGATACTGCATGGTGTCTTCTATATGGCTTCTGCCATGGTCTATTGAAGCAGTCACAAGCCCAGCCAGACTCAAAAGCAGGGGCATAGACCCCATACCTCTACAGGAGGAGTGTCCATGAATTTGCAGCCCTGTTTTGAAACCACAGGAGCTACTACTCTGCTCTCATCTATGTTCTACACTAGTGTCATGTGTTCATATGGGAACCAAGGCAACCATTTAATATATATGGCAACCATTTTCAAAGTAAGCACATTTTAATGTAAATTGCCAGACACATAATTTATAGTTAGAGCATATTTTTTTCTTTATTTTTTAAAGGATTGGGAGATCCTGCTTGCTTTTATGTTGCTGTAATTTTCATTTTAAATGGACTAATGATGGCATTATTCTTCATATATGGCACATATTTAAGGTAAGACTATTCATTTTTAATATGTGTTTATAATATTATATACTAGAATAGTAAGAATAGTGAGATAATGATTGATTTATAGTTCAGTTTTATAACAATGTCATGTCTCATATATCTATTTGTAGATACAAAATCATTTCCCATTTGAATGATTTCACCATTGGCATAGCTAGCCAAATTTAAAATAATTTTAAAGGCTTAAGTAGAGCAGGATGGGGTTATTTGATAAATATTAAATATTCATAGGCATTTGTGCATAAGCAGTATATACTGTTTACATAAAATATAAGGGAAAGAACCACTCATTATCAAATGGTGTTAATGACTATTTTGCTGATGCTAAATAGAAATATATTCTATACAGATATTTAATATCTGACCTCATTTACTTCATAGTTGAGCAACATTTCTAAAACTAAAAGATAGACAAATTTTCTGAGTTTTGTATTTCTGTTTCTTCTTTTTTTTGACCATTCCTTACATTACTTGCTTGAACTATTTTACCTTCAGAGTATCTTTAGAATTTTCTGTTTTACTTCTTTCTGATTCTTCGCGGTACAGAAGTATAGCGTATGTATGTGATTTTCAATTTGGGATAATGAGTGTGATTCTGCTATTATCCTGTTATCTTCTTTGCTTTGGAAGTGTGGCATTCTTAGTTTAGTGCCTCAAAGAGTCTATTGCATCCTAGCTCAGTGTTTGAGTGTATAGCAGTTGCTTGATAAATATTTGTCAAATGAGGAAGCTATTAGAAGATCAACTTAAAATATATTTGCATAGAGATTTAAGATACTTAGAGCAAAGTCAGAAATATTAGCATCAAAGAAAGTTCTTTTAATTATGTAATTGGGGGAGACCGAAATGAAAACTCATGATTAAAAGATGATGTGAAAAATTTTGTTTTTGAAACAAGACACACAGAAATAACTTAACCAAAAGTATCTGGTCATCAGGAGAGGAGGCTGACTTGAAGGAAAGCAAGGCCAGTGTGCCTTGTCTCATGAGAAGCCAAAGTTAGATGAGTTTGAGGGGATCTATTCATTTTGCTAAGTACTGCCCAGCTGTCTTATGGATAGCTTTATTACATTTGGGAAATTAGATTTTTTTTTTTAAGTTTTTAATCATTTATTTATTTATTTTTTGGCCGTGTTGGGTCTTCGTTTCTGTGCGAGGGCTTTCTCTAGTTGTGGCAAGTGGGGGCCACTCTTCATCGCGGTGCGCGGGCCCCTCACTATCGCGGCCTCTCTTGTTGCGGAGCACAGACTCCAGACGCGCAGGCTCAGCAATTGTGGCTCACGGGCCCAGCCGCTCCGCGGCATGTGGGATCTTCCCAGACCAGGGCTCGAACCCGTGTCCCCTGCATTGGCAGGCAGATTCTCAACCACTGCGCCACCAGGGAAGCCCCGGGAAATTAGATTTTAAGTAAGAGAAGGTAAAACATGGAACATGGTATTATTACTAAATTGCTAATCTATAGTTACACTGTTTTTTAATTGAAGGAATTTCTAAACATTTATTAAAGTAAACGTTCAGTATCATCTTCGTATAATGCTTGCTATAACAACTGTTTCAGAGGCTGAAGGCACAATATCTGCCGCAGAGAATATGAGGTTCTAGTTTTGGTTGAGGGATTCTTGGTGGTTTGGGCCCTGGCCTGAGATTTTTTAGCCCGCAGACAGCAGTGTGCTCCCTACACGTTCATTTGTTCAGTCAGCACATAAAGTGCGTACCAAGTGGTCTCTTTTTGAGACTGCGTGTTTGGGTCCTGAGAGCATGGTGGTGGGGTGAGGTGGGAGATGGCAGTGGTGGTAGGCGTGTGTCAGTAGAAGATAGACAGCAGGGATAAAGTGCTCACAGTTCTGGAGGCAGGAGAAATTTGTTCTGTGTGGAGCAGTCGACTTAGCTCCGCCTTGGAGGGTCAGAGCATTTTGGATAGGTGGAGGAGAAAAGAATCCCAGGGAGAAGCAAAGGTGGAAAATCTGGGATATGGAGGGGTTAGCAAGCAGATCAGTTTTACTGGGACGCAGATGATTGAGGAGGCGTTGTGGAAGATTAAGATTGGAGAAATGAGTTGGGCTGGTTGATGAATGACCTTAATGCCAGGCTGGTTTGAAACCTCTTCCAAAGCAAGTGAAGGAAATCAGAAATTTGACCAATAGAGGGACAGGATTCAAGCTGAGCTGTGATCTCATGCGACCCTTGACACCCACCTGCCCCCAAAGTCAGCCAGTGACTACTTCAGCACAGAGTCTGTCAAATTGCAGGGCTTTACCTAGGGGATTTTAAAATCAATTTAGTGAGTTAGGCCCAGCAACTTTTTTACATGAAAAAGAAAAGAATACAAATGTAAAAAATAAAGTATACCATTATAAAATAGGTGTTATTTAGAGAAACTTCTGTTTGTTGCTTATTGTATATATGTGTGTAGATGTACATGTGCTGAGTTGTGGTGTAAAGTCTTATTTCTTATTGTAGTTTTAGGATAAAAAAAAAAATCCATAGACCACTCACTGCTTAGGGTAGCAGGAGGGAGTGACTTTACCTTAAGAGGATTTGGGTCTTTTCAACTAGCTGTCTCTGGTTCTTCTCCCAGCCCTGAGGGCTGCATCCTGTTTCAGCTTCACCCACTTTACTGCTTTGTGCCCCAGCTGGCCCCTTTGATGTTGTCCGACTCTTGTACCTGGTGGTCTACCCTCTGGAGCTGTGCTTGGATATAGAGACCCCACTAGTGTCACACATTTTCTTTTCCCTAAATAATGTCTTTAGTCCTGTCCAAACACATCCTAAACTCTAGGATCGTCCACCCATCCCCAAATGACATCCAGTTCTTGTGCATTCTGGAGCCACTTGTATTCTCTTGACTGTTGCACTGCACCCTGGGGGCCCAGGTGTGTAAATTATACTCCAGTAGTGACCCTGGTTTATAATATGTTGAATCAAGTCTTCTGTCACTTTTTCTATCAGTTTTTTTCATTGCATTTGTAAGTGTTCTTGACATGAGTATTTTTAGAGATGTCCAGTTACTGAGGTAGTTCTTAATGTTTTCTTCCTTGATTGTTAGGTTTGTCACCCTTTTAATTTTATAAAGTGGGATAAAGCTGCAGACTTCTTAACATGTAGGTTAAGAATAAAGAGGAGGATATCTTCAATTGAGTTTAGAATCTTTTTTATAAATTGTGTTTCTATTGAGAAATAAAAGTTGATATTTGTTTAGCAGATTAGAAATTTATAGGCAGATTGAGTATGACATTTTAAAATCCAGAAGTATATTTGTTTTTAAATTATACACACACACACACACACACACACACACACACGTTTTCTGAAGTCAAATAAGCCAGTTCATTTCACCGGAAATGGAAGTAGAAGGGAAGATAGAAAACATAGCCAAATGGTGAAATGGGGCTGGGCTGCCAACCTCTGACTTAAGGAGATGAAGTAAGATGTTTTTGCGAACACAACCTATTTCTGATGTACCTTTTTGTCTGGAATTCTCAGGATTTTGGTATTTCTTTAAAACACCTATTGTTGATTGTTTTCTAAAAGCTGTGTTGTGAAGACATAGTTACAGTTATTTATTTCATAAGATACCTTGGTATTTCTCAGCCACAGACTAACAGTTTCTGGAGGCCAGTTTCTCAAGACCCCGTGTGTGCAAGTCTCTGTTCTGCCGGGGCGGGGGAGGGAATGTAGGAGAGTAGTTAGTAGGCAGTTAGGAAAGTCCCCATTGCTTCTTTTGAGGGGAATTCAATACATTCCTGAGGAGTGGAATCTCTTATTGATAAATGCAAGCTTTTCTTGTTGGACCTGAAGGGCAGATATCATGCAAGTAATATTAATCCTTTTGTTTTTTGTCATTCAGTTTGATTTTAGTATTATTCTGGACTGTGGGCTGCTTCCTCACTAGTCCATTGTGCATTGTTAAGTAAGAGTAGATTGGATGGTATGTATAGCTATTAATATTTACCCTGAAGCAGTGGTGTGCTGGTAAATGTTTAACAGCCAACTCTCTGGAAAAAGTATACATATGCCTAAAATTTATTATAAATTTTATTGATATAAAAGATGTGTACAAATAATAACAGAGTTTCTAAACAGGATTTTTAATTTCTTTTTGGAAATAGCTCACCAGAAATACTCTGACTAGCTCAAATAAAAGAAGGAGTGTGGTACTGGGATACAGAGGTCTTGCGGTATTAGGGACAGGAAACAAAGTATTTGGGCCTCATAAAAACTGAAACTGGGAATTTGAAAGCCCTTTTAACCAAGGAGGCCTGTTCTCGCCATATCAACTCTCTCTCCTTCCCTCCTCCTACTCTACTTGTTTCCTGTCTCTGTTACTTCTGATAGAGGTGTCTGGGCATGTGTGTGTCCCAGAAGTACGTGTATTTCCCCAGTTAGTTGGTTTCGTCCTTTTGCCTTGCTTTGAAATTCAAAGGAAGTTAGTTCAAAGTAGTTATTCAAAGTAGTTATTCTTTATTTGTTATTCTTTATTTGTCACCATCCTTCAGTCTGTCTTTCTTGGTTCCTTCCCTTCTGCCAAGGAATATGTGCATCTCTTACCTTTCCCTCTCAAAGGACAAAATTGAAACAAGATTTTTTAATTGGACTACCCCTTGGGTATCCTTGTCACCCCCAATCTAATCTTTAAAACTCCTGTTCCTTCCTCTACTGCAATCTGGTCTCACCAGTGGTGAGGATGTAGTCCCATCCACCTGTACCACCTGCCCCTTTTACAGTGATTACCTGGCAGCCAGCCAAGCCATTCTTTTGTTTGGTTTTAATCTAAGGATGGTAAAATAATGCATAAAACCACTCAAGGTTTTCACGGAGAAGTGCTGTGAACAGCCTATAGGGTCTCTGTTTCTGTCTTTTTGTGCTTAAATTTCTCTTTGGTCTCTCACTGATTATGGCTGCCACCATCTTTAGAGTTTCTACACCTCTCATAAAAACTGTAGCTGAAGGATGGACAAAAATTCCTTTCCCACAATTATTTTTTAAAAATTAATTAATTAATTAACTAATTAATTAATTAATGGCTGCGTTGGGTCTTTGTTGCTGCAAGCGGGCTTTCTCTAGTTGTGGTGAGCAGGGGCTACTCTTTGTTGTGGTGCACAGGCTTCTCATTGCGGTGGCTTCTCTTGTTGTGGAGCATGGGCTCTAGGCACATGGGCTTCAGTAGTTGTGGCACGTGGGCTCAGTAGTTGTGGCTCACGGGCTTAGTTGCTCCGTGGCATGTGGGATCTTCCTGGACCAGGGCTCGAACCCATGTCCCCTGCATTGGCAGGTGGATTCTTAACCACTGTACCACCAGGGAAGTCCCTCCCACAATTCTTAAGACGAGAAATAGAGTAGAATCATTAAAGCACCTAAGTTTGAGTATGATTTTTAGATCTTGTAATAGAATCTTTGAGCCCTTTTCCATTCACTGTTCTACTGCAGTGTGCCCAGAAAATACCCCTTTTTGGTTTTTAGGCTCTTTCAGCATGTAGCTCTCTGTTCTAGATCATCTGAGCAGATCTTCTTTAGAAATCATTGAGCATTGAGTAGAGTTGATGACTCTGAGTCCACTTATACAGTCTGGTAACTCTCCAGGCCCTGCTGCCTACTTGCACACTTGTTTGTTGTCCTCCATGGAAAATACTTTTACTGAACTTTACTTTTAGGGTCTTAAAAGAAACAGCTATATGAAATTCCTTACTTTATATTTCGTGCATCTCTGTGATTTGAGTACATTACCTACTGTAGTACCCACTATCCTCTCTTAGAAAACTTTTTTATGTGTGAAATGTGTCCTACCTGTGGAATTGTATAAAATATTTACATATATTTTTAAACAATAGTAAAGTGAACACCTGTGTACCCATCACTCAAATTAAGAAATGTCATTATTGGAAGCTTTCATTCACTTAAAATTCCTCCTTAATGCATTTTCTTCCCTTCTCCCAGGCCTCAGAGGAAACGGCATCCTAACTTTTGGTCTAATTTTTTCCTTGCTTTTCTTTATAACTTTATCACCTATGTATATGTTCTTAAATATGTATATTGTTTAGTTTTGAAAAACTGTGGGCATTGTTTTTTTAGTTTGACACGTATAAGTTTACACTTTTTAATATTACTATTTTTTAGGATCCTATTTTGCTCTGTTTTTAGTACTCATATATGTGATTTTGTGATCCGTTAATTTTTCTTAGAATCATTTTGTTGACACATTACAAATTGAAATGAAAGGTAGCATACTGTGTGTGGCATTTCAGTTTCCCTGAATGTGTATTTCTTTGATTGCACATCTCTCCCCAATTCATCCTCCTCCATATAGAAGTGTGCCCCATAGTTTTGGATGGTCTGACGATTTGTGATGTTTCAGTCTGTTTTTTGAAGTTTCTGTTCTAATGGTTTTTCAAGCCAAAATTAACAAAATATACTATTTTATTTCCTTTGGTGATGAATAAGAACATCTGTTTTAGTGTTGTCTGGAAGATTTTTATGATCGTTTTACTCATAGCTCTTTGTCTGACAAATATCAACATGTCCCCAAATAAGTTTATTGAACTACTTTTTTATTATATTCTACAGCTGGGTAAAAGAGACTTATTAGTGTGTTTTTAAAGTTAATTGTCATTATTTTGTGTGTACGTACATGACCTTGGCTTATTGGCTTTTTGTGATAAAATGCAGCAGCAGTTTCTTACCCCGTCTGTCTCCATAACCCATCCATTCCTTTGTCCAGAGAAACCACTTTCACATCCTTGAAATCTCAGCAATTCTGCCATGGAAACCAGTAGTCCATATTTATGTATTATAACCATGTCAGTATTGCTCACTGCTGAGTCAAGTAGGGTAATTAATTGTTTACGTGGTAACAGTTTCTTTCCTGTAGTTAATAATTGCCTATTATTTTGTTTTCCTTGGGTTTCTGTGTACTGATTCTAAACCACGACTAAACTGTAAAACACTTAATTTATATGTTGCCAAACGTATAAAATTCACCGTTTCAATTCTCCCAGCCCTACTCCCTGGGGCCTCCCTCTTAGAGTCCTCTGTCTTCTGGTTCCACAGTAGACTGATCGCTTTCTGGGCTTGCATGTTGGAACTTTATATTTTACTTTTTCACTTGATTGCTGATTTGACTGATTTTAGTATTTTATTTTTCCTCGGACTTTGTTCCACCGTCTTCTAAGATTCAATTTGGCTTTTCAAAATTAAGTCCTGTTTTGCCATCAGTTCCTTTTGTACGTGGCTTTTTCTCCCTCTGGCAGCTTTTGGGTTCTTCTTTTTCATGTCTTAAATAAAGGTCATGATGTGGTAGATTTTGTTTCAGTCTTTTCATTGGATAACCTGTGGGTTCTGTTCATTTGGACATGTGCATTCTTCTGTTCTGGGGAAAATTTTCTAGTATTATTCCTTGGATGACTTTCTCTTCTCCATTGTCTCTTTTTTTCTCAAAATCCTATTGTTTGGATATGGAACTCTTGGATTGAAATCTAATTTCTAGTTTTTTTCCCTCCCTTATTTTATCTGTTATACTTTATTGTACTTTCTATGAGATTTCCAACTCTCCTAAAGAGTTTTGAGCTTGAAGTTTTCTTCTGCTTCTTGCATTGTCTCTTGCCTGCAGGTCCCCCTTCAATTTGTATTTGTTTCTGTTTTTCACACTGAAAGCTTCCTCACAGCCTGGTGATGCTTAGCTTGACATTTATTTTTAAGAACGAGGTAGCTTGTAAAAGCCGGTTAGAAGGGTGTAAGGTGGATGGGACTTACTGACTAGTGGCTTTTATTATAGAATGAACAGGTCGGGATCATCTTCTAGCTTCTTCATTTACCAGCCTCAGAAGCCTCTGTATACGGAGAGTGGAGGCACATTGGATTCTTAATCACTTCAGTGCAGAAGTGACACCAGGTACCACTGACAATTGCCCACCCCCACCTCTTGTGGACACTTATATGTGAGGGCTCGAGTGCACTCACCAAGGCAGGAAACAGTATTCCCCGTCTCTCTTTTCCATTCCCTTTATTGCATTAAGGGAGCTTTTTGAGGAGAACTTTTAAATGATTTTCTTTATGAAGGTCTCTACATTTAATGTTTGCTTTTCAGTATCTCTGTGACCACTCGGATCTGTCCCTGACTCTTCCTTCTCCTTTGAATATTTACCTTTCTCTACCTGTTTCTGCTAAATTCTTCGCTGCTTCTCAGCTTTTGTGAGAAAAGCCTGGCCACTCTTTTGTAGACATAGCTACTCATCAGAAAATGCCTTTTCTTCCACATGAGGAACCAACCACTCACAGAGTACAAAGAAAATCCAATTCTGGTTTTCTGTTTTTCTCTATTATCTTTGGCCATTGGAGGTTCATAGTGGCTTCTTTGATACCAGAATTTTTTTTAGAACTACTTTATTTCTAGATAGGTTCCAGAAGCCTTGAGGGACTGGAAGATTAGTCTGTATGTCAAACCCCCCTTTTAATTTTGCTTAATAACCCCCTTTCTATCCTGAAGTGAATAGTCATAATTAATATAACCAGTTTTCCAACTCTATCTTTTCATGATCCAACCCAAGTCACCTATGAAGTGACTCAGTGGTTTTTTTTTAGGCTCTGTGGCAGAATAGACTGACTTTTTACATCAATTTCTTACTCCTTCCCCGCCCTCCACCTGTTTTAAGGAAACGTTGAATTTCTTATTCTGTATGCTAATTTCACTTCCATTGTTTTATTTGACATTTTTTTGTTCTTCATTAATAAATCAAGCATTTACCGTTTATGCAGGCTGGATTTTTGGTTAAAAACGTGTCCTAAGTAGGCTGTGAATTGAACCAGCTCAAACTTTTCCAGCTCCATGTTTTTTGGTTTTTTTTTGGGGTTTTTGAATGTTCTATTAACTTGGCCTGCTAGCACATCTTTAATCATTTGGTCTAACAGTTGTATATGAATATTTAAAAGATGTATATTTCTCTTCAGCATGCCTAAATTGATGAAAGTTATTGGTTGAAAATATTGGTGTCTTTTCTACAAAATCTGCCCCCTTTTATGTCATTATCTCAGCAAATGACACTTTTTTTCCCATTTTTTTTAAAATTTAAAATTTTTGGCTGCGTTGGGTCTTCGTTGCTGTGTGCTGGCTTTCTCTAGCTGCGCAGGCTGGGGCTATTCTTCGTTGCGGTGCGTGGGCTTCTCATTGCGGTGGCTTCTCTTGTGGCGGAGCACGGGCTCTAGGCATGCAGGTTTCAGTAGTTGTGGCTTGTGGGCTCAGTAGTTGTGGCTCGGGGGCTCTAGAGCGCAGACTCAGTAGTTGTGACGCATGGGCTTAGTTGCTCCGCGTCATGTGGGATCTTCCCGGACCATGGATTGAACTCGTGTCCCCTGCATTGGCAGGCGGATTCTTAACCACTGCACCACCAGGGAGGTACCTCAGCAGATGACACTTAACCACACTGTTTGTTGCCCAAGTCTAACCCTGAGAAGATATCCATGACTATCCCCTTTAGTTACCTCTGAAATCCAAGTAGTCACGAAATCCCATTGGTTTCTTCCTTCAGAATATCTCTGGCGTCCTTGCACTTCTTTCTTTGTACCCTATCACTCTGCCTCCCTGGGACACCCTGGCATTCTCTGTCTCTCTGGGACATCCCAGCATCTCTCTTACTAGGACACCATGGTATTCTGTCTCCCTAGGACTGCCTCAGCTCTGCCATCAGTCCTGTCCCCCACAAGGCTATCTGCACACTGTGGGACTGTGACAAGGACAGTGCAACTGGAGCACAGGTTTTGGGGAAGAAGGAAGAATAGTGACAGGGGTCTGGAAGTGTATGCAGGACCAGATCCCACATGGCATTTTAGACATGTTTAGGGGTTTGAATTTCCTCCTGAGACCAATGGGATGCCAATGAAGGATTGAGTGGATAGTGTTAGTGTGATCGTATTAATTTATTTTTAATGATGGCATGATGTAGAGAATACACTGTAGGAGTGAGCCTGGATATAGTGAAGCTGTGCAGGAAGGTGCTGCCATTGTCCATGTGGAAGGGGATGGTGGCCTGAGCTAGTATAGTGGGGGTGGGATGGAGAGAAGCAGACAGACTCCATGATATTTGGGAGGCAGAGTTCATGAGGCTTTGTGATTGAGTTTTTTTTTTTTTTTTAAATAATTTTAGGACAGCACAGGTTTGCACGTTGGTGTAATTTTCTCCACTGGTGGTCAACAGAGGGTTAAGAAGCTAGGTGTGCCTGTGAGGAAGGAGAGAGCTGTGAATAGTGGGGAATGAGCTGGAGTGTTGGGAGATAACAGCTCTGAGGAGGGCAAGTGAAGAAATGAGCTGAGATGAGCAGGGTTTAATGAAGGGCTCAGGAGCAGTGTCTGGAAGTGACAGTAGAGGTGGCTGCTGGCCTCACCTCCAGGTCTAGAGCCAATATAGGAGCATGGCAGAGTGACTCTCACAGCAAGGTGAGGTTTCAAGGCAGGAGAAGGAAGCATCTGGGTAGAGACGGAGGCTGATGGGGAGGGAAGTTTTTCACCATGGAGTGGAGGTCCCAGTAGCAATGACGTGAGATGTTGTATGTTTGACCGCAAGGTTCCCCCAAAATGAATGCCAGCAGTCTTCTGATTGAATAGTTTTTATATTTTCACTTACTCTTCAGATACCTTTTGAATCTCTGCCCTAGGAGAGGCTCAGTATTAGGCACTCCAACAGCTGCAGTGATGTATCGAAAGTTCACAGTCTAGTAAATAAAATATTCTTTTTCTTGGCCCTGGCAGACAAAGAGTTAAATTAAAGACATTAATGATTTGCTTATAACAGACTGGCAGGACCAAGCTGAGAACTTTTCTCAGCCTTCCTGATTCTCATTCTTTCTCACCTTTACTTTCTCTTTCCTTAATGCTCCAAAGTATCCCTGCCTCTTAAGTTTAAGGGAAGATGCTCAGCTCTCAGCCAGGTGGGCTAGCAGGTGCTGAGGATTACATCTCAAACCTGAGACTGGAAATTCTCTTAATTGATTTCTTTCTGAAATATTCTCTCATATTCTCTTTCTTAAGCATTTACACAGCAAGAAAACTCACTCCAAGGGTAATTTAGTATCATTTTGAGTTAGTTATGACTACTTTCATTTTCTCTTTGAACTTTGCGTGTTTCATCATTCTTTGGTAAATAGAGGTAAAAACCTCAGGGATTAACACAGCCTACCAAAATGTGATGATTGGTTTGAATCTGCTTCACTGAAAGGTTTGGGAAAGAAGAGAATTATAAAATTATTAAACGTTAGAACTGAAAAGTATTTTTAAGATCTTTTACATTCTCACCCCCTTATTTTATATCTAAGGAAATCAAGGCTCAAACGATTAATGGGATGTATGAGTAAATGTGGTAAATGTTTGCCAAGCTCAGAATCCCTTCAAATTTGCACAGTAGGAGCTTTCATATTTTCTGACAGGTGGTGGTAATATTGCAGAAGAAACTTTTTTTTTTAACCACTAGGGAATGCTGAAATATCAACTGATCAACTGTAATGGAAAAAAAAAATCAATTTTAAGTGTTCTGATTACTACATCTTTTCTGTTTAGCAAAATAAAATGACCTATGTGATAGTCATTAAGGATCGGAAGGTAGGAAGGTAAATGCTGGGAACACTGTTTTGGATTTATTACAAGTCACATCATTTCCTAGTGATTGTAACTTAGAACATTCCTCGTAGATAAGCAAAGTTTATTCTCCCCTCCTGGCTATGCAGGGCCTGAATATACCAGAAAGTCTGTCTCCCTGCTTTATTAGTTAAGCAAAGCTGTCTACATAATCATGGAAGATGCTGTGCCATAACCTATAGTATATTAGAACACTATATAATTTTGAGCTAAGGAAGACCTTCACAGACAAGACAGGAAATGCAGAAGAAATAAATTAAAATATTGACATTTTACTATGAAATTAACTACATAAAATTAAAAATTTTTTTCTGACAGAATACACTGTAAATTATATCAGAAGATTTTGTCACACATGACAGTAAAAAATTTGTATCTCTAATCTTTAAATAGGGAAACAGAGAATCCAATAGGAAAACAGACAAGAATGGGAGCATACAATTCACAGAAGAGTAAATGAAGAAAACAGAACAAAACAATCCACTAAAATGATGCTTTGTTGTAAAGCAACTATACTCCAATAAAAATTAATAAAAAATTTTTTTGAAAAGTAAAATGATGCCTTGTACAAATAGGCAGGAAGAACAAATCAAAATAACAGTGAGAAAAAAATTTTCGCCCTTCCTATGGGCAAAATGTAAAAGGATCTGGGCATATTGGGTGCTGTGTTATAGAGATACGGACCCCTCATACATTGGTGAGGGTGTGGACTGGAATGGCTTCTCTGGAAAGTTCACATTCTTTGACTTGGCAGTCTCACAAGTCTATTCAATAGAAATAAAGGCACCATTTTTTTTTTTACATGTACAATGATGTTATTTTAACATTTTAAAAATTATAGCAAGAAATTGAATAACATTTGTATGACCAATAACAGGAAAAGGGCTGAACAAATTGCAGTGTGTTTGTACTGTGCAATATTTGACATCTATTACAATAAAAAGAATGCCTTGGGTTACAAGTATTGATTAGGAATAATCTTCATAATAGATTAATTAGAAAAGGAACATTTCTGAGGGATATTAATAGTACGATCACATTAAAATATATGTTTGTATGGTTATAGAGAAAGATTTGGAAGGATGGATACACACACAAATGTTTTTACTGATTATCTTAGGTGAATAGGCTTGGGGGAGGGTTGCTAGGAGGAAACCATTTGTTAAAATATATAGACCGCTGGACTTTTTGTCTTGTTAGAATATGTTCAAATTGTTAAAATATATTTATCTATTTAATATCTAATATTTAAACATCTAATTATTTATTTAAGCCCATAACTCATTCTTAAGCTTTCTAAAGTCTCATCACTTGCACTGAGGGCTGGGGTTTGCCTATTTGCTGGTCTTTTGAAGTAGCCGTGCTGTGCCTCTGAGGAGAGAACTGACTTCCGCTTCCTGGCCTGTACTACTTTTTAGCTCCTTTATCTGTCCCTCTTATTTCTGTGATCCATCACTTCACTACTATCTGGCCAGTATGCTGTTTCTTTGCCCCTTTATATTTCATTTGTGCCAGTCCAGGTTAATAACCAGTGGAGTAAAATCACACAGTCCTACCATTAGTGTCTCTATGAATTTGTGATCTTGAACGTAAGTTGATCCCTTAAAGATGGCTCTACAGTCTTTCTGTTTCCCCTCCTTACCTCTCTCCTTAAATGCAAGTGGTATTTCAGACATCCCCTTTCCCCCTTTCCTCAAGCCTTTAGCCCTGCTACCTGTTGAGCAGCAAGTGGCTCTGTGCCTGACTCTAGGGAAAAGGGCAACTCTGTAAACTCATTGCCACTAAACATGCAAACTTCACCTTCCTCTTGGCTGACTGGCCCCATGTGCTGGGGATCCCAGCCCTTCCTTTCTCCTTCTGGGGGTGATGCAGAGGGTGTATGTTCTTGCTACATGGATTATCCCTGCCATCTCATATATCTCTTCTGTGTTTCCTCATTCATACATCCTGAAGAATAAATATAATGGCCTAGAATACCTATGTCTGATTCTTTGTTACTTCTCTGTGTTATACACATGTTTGCTGGATGGATAGAAAGAAGGAAGGATATTTGGGTAAAATAACGAGAAAGCAGCATGAGCTAAAGAGAGTAAAAAGACCTCAATAGTAGAGATGAAAGAAATGATGGAACAAACCTAAAAACAGCCTTACTTTCACCTGCCCAAATGCTTCTGGCCAGGGGAGGGGGAGAATGGGGATGTGTTTCACTCTTACCTGATCAAATGAAGGTTTAACTGTTAGGACTGCCAAACTATACCATTGTGGTTTCTTAGCTAGAGTTATAAGCCAGATTCTCATATTTTGATATTTGTGTTGTATTTCCCAATTTTTGGAAAACAAATGAATGGTAAAACTTTATCTGTAAACTAGGTTTCCCAAGCATGTATAAAAGTAGCTTGGGTTTGGGAAATACTGAATTAATTAAATCTTTAATGTGCTAACATGCTTTGTGAATTTCCAAGAGCAGGAGACAGTGTGATGACTTCCAGCTTTCTGACCATTAAGCACTTTTCTGTACTTGCTCCCATCCCCTCTTCTGAATATATATTACATGCCAAGAAAAATACTTTGAGAAATGCTGAGGGACACAAATTAGTATGTGTAGTAAAGGATAAAAAAAAAAGAAGAAAAAGAAAGGTCAGGTTGCATGACGCACAGTAACATGACTATTAAGAATTTTTTATTTCTTGTCAGTTTGTGTTTTTCTGTACATTTTGAAGATGGAAAATGATTTTTTAAAAAATAAAACTTGTTTTGACTAATGTTACCTTAGAGAAAATAAGCTGTTTTGTAAATAAGTGTAGTAGAGTTCTAGTGTGGCTAAAACTTTTTGTAGTACTGGCAGATTATCATGCTCTGTTATTTCAGGGTTTTATTAGGATTGACCTGCCTTCTGTTATTCAAGTTACATTTTCTTATTCTCTTTTCCAGCGGCAGTCGATTAGGAGGCCTGGTCACAGTGTTGTGCTTCTTTTTCAATCATGGAGAGGTAGGTAGTCAACAAATATTTTCAAAATCTTTAGGGAATTTTACTTCTAGAAATATGAGTTTCTTCTTTAGGTAGTCAAGTATTTTTTAAAATTTTAGGAGATTTTACTAATAGAAATATAAATTTCTTCCTTAATTTCTTTTTTTTTAATAAGTTTTTTTATTTTTATTTATTTATTTTTATTTATTTATTTATGGCTGTGTTGGGTCTTCGTTTCTGTGCGAGGGCTTCCTCTAATTGCGGCAAGGGGGGGCCACTCTTCATCGCGGTGCGCGGGCCTCTCACTATCGCGGCCTCTCTTGTTGCGGAGCACAGGCTCCAGACGCGCAGGCTCAGTAATTGTGGCTCACAGGCCCAGTCGCTCCACGGCATGTGGGATCTTCCCAGACCAGGGCTCAAACCCGTGTCCCCTGCATTAGCAGGCAGATTCTCAACCACTGCGCCACCAGGAAAGCCCCAATTTCTTTAAATGTAATCTATAGTAGCATTCTTTAAATGTTTGATCTTATTTTGATTCATTTTTTTAAACACTAGCACTTATCTTTAGTTAACTTTTCATGACCATTATATCTTTTATGTGATACATCTCTTAGGGGCATGAAGAAATAGTGGGTCTGTGTTAATTCTATATATAATTTAACACTGTGTTTTAACTATGACGCAAATAAGCTATCCATGTATCCATTAACTTCCTGTGTTGGGGTAACTTTTTGATGTAGGAGCTATAGTGTATGTTTCTAGTTTAATGCATTTATATTAAACTTTAATATACTTTTGAGTATCCTTTGCAGCATATTTTATTGTATCTGTAAATTTTCACGTATCCAAGGGCTTTCCAAAGAGAACAGCATTGTAAAAAGCATAGACTCTGGATCCAGTTTACTGTGTTCAAATCCTGGCTCTGCCATTTAGTGACTGAGTGACCTAGGCAAGCCATTTAATCTCATCTTAGTTTCCTCTTTGTAAATGGGCATAATGATGTTATCCATTTCATGGGGTTATTGGGGAGATTAAATACATTCATATGTGTAATGTGCCTAGAACAATGTTTGACACACAGTTACTGCTAAGTAATTATTAGTTTGCGTAATTGTTTATATTATTAGTAGTAACTTATTTTAGATTAAATTTTAATGTAAGTTCAAGATGCCTGTGAAATCCTTCCACGAAATTAATTATAGTTGTAAATGAATTTCTAGTAATATATCTCTGTCCAGTTTTCTTTCATGGTAAGTTTTGTATGAAGGGAAAGAAAAGAAAGGTCAGGTTGCTTTGTGTGAAGTAACTCATTCCTTTTATGTGTTTCTACACTAAGTGTCTACAGCATTTGAATATGCACATGTTACACAGCTCTAAGAGTAGTCATGCAAAAACTTAACTGTAGACTCAAGGTTGAATTTTTTATTATTCAGTGAATTACTGATGGAAATTGAACTAACACATGCTTAGTATTTAGAATCACAGAAATTTAAAGCTTTATGGATTAGAGCATTTGACGAATGATTGCAATACGACATCAATTAATTGATTTGATCTGAATTTTGAGCAAAGAAAAAAAGAATTATTTGGCTCTTTTTGACTGTGGATGCTGCTCAGTGCCGTGGTTGGACCATAAACCATTTGGAAGCACAGATCTGTGAGAATGACCTAAGAAACAGGAAATAACTGCTTAACAATGGAAGAAAGGAACATTGAGTGTTCACAATGAGATGTTGAGAGGAAAGGGACTGTTGAAAATTTTGAAGCCAAGGCACAGTTTTAAATACTACTGTCTCTTAAGCAGAAATATTCTCAGTGTAAATTAGAGGTTCTTAATTCCTGATCTTACATTTTTCTAATAATTTTGATACTCATGTAGCATGAACATCATTCTTGACAAAGTCTTTTCAGTTTTTAACAATGAAATTCAGACAATTCAGTTCATTTTTCAGGTTGATAGTTTTTTCTTTTTTGATACTTTTCAGCTACTTGGTACACTGAAACATGCTTAGGGAACACTTTCCACTTAGGAAAAGGTAAACTAAATGAGATTAGAATTAGAATTGTGGTTTTGCTGAATTAGTCAAGTAGATAATTGTACTTATATCAGTAACTATAGCTTTAGAGTAGAAAAGTAACCATTTTGAGTAATGACATATTAAAATTTAGAACATAAACTGCAGTTTTGGGTAAAATAATCGTGAGAACTCAAGTAACTAAAAACTATTTTATTATAATTTTATATTTATTTTGGTTTTCAGATTGTATGATTTTCAGACCCTTGTTTTCTTCTGATTTTTAAAAATGTTGCCTAAAGTACATAGTTTTTATAAGAGGGGAAGCATCTACTCTGATAGTACCTATTCATGCATTTAGTGAACTTTTCCAGAGAATCAGTGTTTGCCTCACTGGAATTTCTAGCCAGTTTCTAATTGGTACCCTTCTTTCTTAGAAGAGTTATTTAAATCATGTGAGTGAGTGGTTTATGTGCCAAAAAATAGTTGTGAATTGTTACCTGCTTTTTTCTATTTCCATTATTTAGTTTGCTCTGTACTTGAGTCTAAGATAGTGTAAGATGTACTTCTTAAAATATTTTTTTCTCAGATGATTTTACAAGGGAAAATATTTGCTTTAATAAAAGAACTGCAAATTATGTAGTGTAAATGATTAATCAAATTATTTAAAACAGAAATTTAAAACCTTCAAATCTGAAAAATGTGAAAACACAATAAAGGAGCAATTAATTGCTCATAGTAATGATCAATAATATTGAGGTTATATATTTCATAATAAAAATTATGCAGATGTTTTCACTTATCAAGCTTTTTAATTAAATGTTGATTCTGTCCCTATTGAGAATTATTGCTAAGATGAAAGCTAACAATTTTGCTTAGCCTTTAAAGCATTTAAATGGGTGCATTAAAATAAAAAACTAAATGCAATATTTTTCTGCAGTTTTTGGCTATTAATTTCTTTTCCTTCCTCCCTCCCTCCCTTCTTCCCTTCCTTGCTTTCCTTTCTAATGATGGTAAGGTTTTGGCCAGGATATTTATTCTGAGTCTTCTGTTTATTCAACTCAATTAAAACAACATATACTGAGGTCCTACTGTATGTCAGGACTTGTAAATGCTGGGGATGTGTCAGTTAGTAAAACAAAGACCCCTGTCCTTGTGGATAATCATGTGAAGGTGGGACAATCTTCTGCTTAAGGTGGGGGAGTACTGGTTTATTTGGGGAGAAGCAAGGAGGCCATTGTGGAAGAGCAGAGAGTGGAAGGGATAAGGCCAGACAGTGAAAGACGGGAGGTGGCGTGTGGAAGGAGCCGATTCTGTAGTCTTGTCAGTCATTGTAAAGTTCATTTGGAGCACGTGGAAAGACCATGGAGGGTTACCTGCAGAAGAGGGACATGATTTAAATATTTTTTTTTTCTTTAATTTTAAATTTATTTATTTATTTATTTTTGGCTGTGTTGGGTCTTCGTTTCTGTGCGAGGGCTTTCTCTAGTTGTGGTGAGCAGGGGCCACTCTTCATCGCGGTGCGCGGGCCTCTCACTGTCGCGGCCTCTCTTGTTGCGGAGCACAGGCTCCAGACGCGCAGGCTCAGTAGTTGTAGCTCACGAGCCCAGTTGCTCCGCGGCATGTGGGATCTTCCCAGACCAGGGCTCGAACCCATGTCCCCTGCATTGGCAGGCAGATTGTCAACCACTGTGCCACCAGGGAAGCCCTGATTTAAATATTTTTTACATTAATTTGGACAATAGTGTAAGTGCAAGATATATTTATTCAGGCTATTGAGTGGTGTGCCTATTTGTGAAACTTACATTAACTCCAAAAGTCCAAAAACAGAGAGTGTGCTAGTCTTAGCTGGAAATGAATCTGTTGATGTAGATTTGAAAACTAACTTCTAATGTAGTAGAAAACTAGCCTGCAACATCTTTCGTGACCTGACCCTTTCTGCGTCTCACCACTCCAGGGCATTTTCTTTTTGCCTCAGTCCTGCTGTCCTTCCTTCCTCTAGTTCCCAGAAAGGACTGTTCCTTTTCCTTCCTCAGGGCCTTTGCACATGCTGTTTCCTAGCCCTGCATACTTCTCTCCCCCTGTACTCCTAATCTGTGCCTAGTTAACTCTTAGTCATCTTTAATAACTGGACATTTTAGTTTGGGTTTCAGTGGTGGTCTTCATTTCTTCCTGCAGATCTGGGTTTCCATCTGGTATAATTTCTCTTCAGTCTTAAGAACTTTATTTAGCATTGTGGTGAAGATCTGCTGCCCATAAGTTCTCTTAGCTTTTGCCTTTCTAAAAACATCCTTATTTTGCCTTCATTTTTTTAAAGTATATTTTTGCTGGATAAGAATTCTGGATTGAAAGCTTTATCTTTCAGCACTTTAAGTGTCATTCTTTTGTATTCTGGCTTCCATTGTTTCATAAGTCATCTGTCACTCTTATTATTGTTGTCCTGAATGTAATGTGTATCTTCTGTGGTGGTTTGAAGCTTTGGTTTTTTTTTTTTGGTCGTTGTTGTTTTTTAAATTAATTAATTAATTAATTTTATTTTTGGCTGCATTGGGTCTTTGTTGCTGCGTGCAGGCTTTCTCTCTCTAGTTGCCGTGAGCAGGGGGCTACTCTTCATTGTGGTGCACGGGCTTCTCATTGCGGTGGCTTCTCTTGTTGTGGAGCACGGGCTCCAGGTGCGCGGGCTTCAGTAGTTGTGGCTCGCGGGCTCTACAGCGCAGGCTCAGTAGTTGTGGCTCACAGGCTTAGTTGCTTCACGGCATGTGGGATCTTCACTGACTAGGGATCGAACCCGTGTCCCCTGCATTGGCAGGCAGATTCTTAACCACTGCGCCACCAGGGAAGTCCCTAAAGCTTTGTTTTTATATTTGATTTTTATTGGTTTGATGGTGATGAACTTAAATTTGGTCTTTTTTGTATGTATCCTGCTTAAGTTTCACTGAACATCTTTGTTCCATGGGTTTGTTTTTTTTTTTTAAATGAGTTTTTGGAAACCTTTTAGCAAATATCTTTTCTTCAAGTATTTTGTCTTCCCCGTTCTCCCTCTTATTGTCTTTGAGGATTCTAATTCCATGTATGTTCAACTTCTGATGTTATCCCACAGGTTTTTGATACTCTCTTCATCTTTTTTTTTTTAAACATTTTTTTCTCTTTGTCTCTATTTGGATATATTATTTTGCCATATCCCTGAGTTCATTGGTATTTTATTCTGATATTCAGTCTGCTTTAATGCTCATCCAGTGACTTGTTTATTTTAGATATTATAAATTTCAATTTTAGAATTTCATTGTTTTCCTGAGCTTCCATTTCTCTGTTGAAAATTCTTGTCTGTTTACCCATTCTGTGCATCTTTTTCTGTAAATTTTTAAACCTAATTATTATAGTTATTTAAAGTCCTTGTCTGCTAATTCCGACATTCACGTTATCTGTGGATTTAACTAGAATTTACCTTTTGATTGTGGGTTATATTTTTGTATTTTGCATGTCTTATAGATTTCTCTTTTATGCAAGACATTTTGTATAAAAGAATGATAAAGCCTGAACTAGATAATTGTTTTCGCTTGTTTTTTTCTCAGAGAGGGATTATCTTTTCCTGTGTCAGGCATGTAGGGTAAGGGCCTGAGCAATTTGATCCCACCATGAGTCTTGCTAAGCTGGGCAGGGCTGTGGTTTTAATTTGTTTTAGTTTACCTCCAGTTTCAAATGAATTAAGGAGATTTCTGCTCTGTGGCTCAATCTCCAGTTTCCCAGATGCTCAGCCCAGGGCATGATCTCTTTGATCTTACCAGCAATTGAACTTGGAGGGGGTGAAGTTTTAGCTTTTTAGTTTCAGTCCATCACTGGATTCGACTTCAGCAAGTTCCTGGAAGCTAAGCACTGTGTGAGATTGTGACTTCTCTCTGCTTCCTCCTTGTTCTTCACTGCTTCTTCACCCCAGTCTGAATATCCAATTAACTTAGTACTGTTTGTTGAAAAGACCATTCTTTTCCCATTGAATGGTAGTGGTGCTTTTGTCATTAATCAAGTAACTGTATATTTGTAGATTTGTTTTTAGACTCTCAAATCTGTTCCATTTTTCTATCTATCTTTAAGCCAGTATCACACTATCTTAAATATTGTAGTTTTAAAAGTTTGATGTCTGGTAGTAAAAAGTCTCCAACTCTGTTCTCTGGTGTTGCTTTAGCTAGTCCAGGTTTTTGTATTTCCATATAAATTTTAGAATCAGCTTTCCATGATTCCTCCTTCCCCCAATAGATTTACAACCTGCTAGGACTTTAGTTATGATTGCCTTGATTTCTAGATCAATTTAGGGAGAAGTGACATTCTAAATATATCAGATCTTCCCATCTATAAACATAGGTGTTCTTTCATTTATATCAATCTTCTTCAATTTCTTTCAGCAATGTTTTATGTCTTGCAAATTTTTTGTTAGATTAATTCCTAACAAATGTGTGTGTGTGTGTATTTTGGGGGGGGAGGGGTACTATTCTCTGCCCTTTTGATATGTCCTCAGTGTTCTTTCAACACTTACTTTCTTGCACAAAAAGGTGTTTCAAGATCACCTCATACTGTCTTGCCCCCAGATGTGGAATCAGCTATTTTCCAAGGAATCTTGGATCCTGTTAGTGGAAAATGGTAACTAGAGACCACAAGTGGGGTGCTTGATGTGCTTATTACTGCTTGGATGTAATCACTTTTAGCTCCTTTTAGCAAAAATCATTAATTCATACTGATTCCTCCAATAATTCTAATCTAGTAATCTAGTAGTATAAACCCTGCCTTCTCCCACTCCATATTTGTATCTCCTCCCTCCCCACAATCTAAATGTATTTGCTTACTTGCTTTATTCTATAATATACACAAAATAGTTTCAGAATTAATACACTATGATTACCAATAACAAACCTACTAAGTAAGGTTTAAGATTTCTTTGCTGTTCTTTTTTTTCCTAAGATTATATTCTACTAAGGGGGTACAGAGTTCAAAAGTAAAGCAGCTCAAAATATACCTAGATTATTTTTGCTTCTCTGTTATGTTACCATTTAATACAGTTAGAATCATTTGTTTCAGTTTATATTTATACTGCCTTTGTATCTTGACAAATACCTTCATACTGTATACAGAATTCTGATTATGTTGATAACCTTGAGAAGTTTAGTTTACAACCGCATGGTAAAGGTGATATTGATAACATCTTGTCAGCTTTTTATATTTTAAATAAGTAAGGAATGGTCAGGTTGCATCATTGCTATAAAGGATAGAGTCATGAAGATGTAATTTATTGCTTATCCAACAAAGCTGACTGATTTCACAGAAGTTCTGTGCAAACTTTATGGTGGGATATGGTGATATCCTAGAAGTTCAGAGACAAAAAAGGTAAATGTTTCTTTTCATAGAACCAGTAGAAATTCTTTATTAAGATGGTAAAGCTTAATAATAGCAATTATACATCACTGAAACATTAATTTTCGTGTGAGCCAAAATTGTATTACATATTCAAATTGTAACTGACTGGTTATTTGGGCAGCATGTCAGTACATGGTACAGAAAGAGACAAACTCCAAGAAAGCTACCTGACTTATTATCAAGGTGCAGTCCCGTCAGCCTCACATAGCCCATGCCAAGCTAAGGGTCTACCTAAACAATGGGACTGCTCTAAGTAACATCAGATAGAAGATGTTCAAATGATAGCTGTTGCACCTAGCATTATTATGGTTGACATCTGGATAGTTGAATCCTTAAACCTGCACCATTCTCAGAAGAAGAGTAGCCAAACCCATGGTGGTCAGAAATCTTTTTTGGAATCGCTTGTAAGTATAGTGTTCAAAGCAATATTATAGCTAACATAGCAGTGCAGCAGTCAGAGGTGGGATAATTTGTTTTAAACCCAAACATTATACCAACAAGTTACAATTGATCCTACAAAGGTTAACTCTAGTTAAAACTCTTGAACAAGCCTTAAACATGATCTGTTTGATACTAACTATAACTTGTAATTGACTAGTCAGTTCTATTCCTATTTTTAAATTGTGAAGAGAAATCAATTAGATTATGCTAGATTTCTAATAGTATAAGTAAACTATTTGAAAGTAGAGGTTGAAAAATGAAGCTGTTTATTGCTAAAATTCTTCATTTTTGTTTCTTGAGTACATGATTAAAAAATTCAGCCTTCACCAAGCAGAAAATAGATTAAAAGCCTGTTGTCATCAATATCTAGGCAGTGTTATGTTGCGGTATTATTCAGTGCTATGAAATGTGTGCTAAAAATTATTTAGTGGATGATGACAGTTAAAACAGTGTAAGATTTTTTATTGAGTTTACTTTCACAATTAAAGAATTTCTTATTCTTTGTCAGAGTATAGAATACATTTGTGTAACCCTTTTTGAAGCAGTTCACGTGTGTATATTTCCTCCTTTCATTCTTACATTTGAACCTATAAAGAGAACTATAGAGAGAACTATAGATTTTTATTTTCTATTTAAAATTATAGTTAAATAAAAAATATTTATTTGTTGAAACTTAAGGTATGATTAAAACAAATCTGTTTACTATTCTCATATTATATGGTGTCATCTGGAACAGCAATTATGTTAGTACCAGCTCTAGTAAAGCACCCTGTGTTATTGGAGAAACAATAAGAAGCACTTTCACATACATATGAATTCATTCACTCTTTTAACTTTTTAGAAGGAGAAAACCTTGCTCTTTGTTACTAATTTATAAGTGAGCCTTCTTATCCTTACTTTACAGAGGATGTAATCCAGTTTTAGCAAACTGTGACTCCTGCTATTAAGAGAAATGAATTTCTAAGAGATGACAACATAGTTGTATTTGGTAACAAAATAAATATGGGTGAACAGTCTGTATGAAGAAAGTTTTCAAATTGTGTATTACATAGTTTAAATATTTTCTTATTGGTTTTTGCGTAGAGATTGGTAGCCTTATAAATTTTAGTTGTATATCTCTACTGTCAATCATACTGAAATCTCTAGTTAATCTAATAAACTAACAGATTTTTAAATTTGCATTTCAGTAACAACAAATATACATTTTTAAAGACTTTTTCAATCTTTTCATATTCTCTTGTATGTACAGTTCATTTATAAATAGATATTTATGTTAATTTCATAGAGAATGGTGAGTTTTGGTTAAAAAAGAGGAATAAATTGGCTCAAACTTTCTATAGCAGTAGAAGAAATATCTAATAGTCTGAGGTAGAGCTAAAATAAAGGAAAGACTTATTTCCACTGTGGTCTTTGTAATACTATATAGTCTCTGAAGTAGCCCTGCTTGACGTGAAAGATGTAATGATTTCTTCTAATGTGACTAGCTTAGTAGTAGTAATATCAAATTGTTCACATTTAATCCAGTGCAGTTTTCTTTAAATTGAAAGATGGACTTATTAATATATTTAGTATATATGCAGAAACATGATGGAGTCTAAAACTGGGATACTGCATTATTTAATTAAGTCTAAAGTAAGCTTTTCAGAAAGGTTGATACTTAACTACTTTAGGACTTTTGTTATTTTATTTGATCCCCTGTGCCGCTTTTAAATATTTTGCAGCCCAGCGTGGCTTGGTCAAGGAAGAAGTAAAAACAAAAATGGAGTGCTCCTTTTAAGCAGCATTGTCAATAAAAATACTAACAGTGATGACCACAGGGAGTTTTGAAATATTGGTTATGGATAGTTTTGCTGAAATTCATGTGAAACAAGACAAACTATAGTTCATTTTCAAAACCAATTCAAATGTAGTGTTTTTACTTTTGGCAGAACATTTCTTGCTGGTGCTTTCCCTGCTTTCCTTTTAGGCTACAGTTGAAGTTTTTTAGGACTTTGTTGTTGACAATTCATGATGTTACTGTTGCCCAAGATCTTATTCCATGTGTATCTTCCAGTTTTGCTGTTGGTAGAAAAGTTAGTAGCTTGTTTTCCAGCACACCATTAAGTTGTGGAAAAAACTTCATAGCAGCTTTCGCTTGGTATGTCTTACTCAAAAATTTTAGCAAAGATACCATACACTGTATGAATTTTTTTTCAGTGTACCCGTGTGATGTGGACACCTCCTCTCCGCGAAAGCTTCTCGTATCCATTCCTTGTACTTCAGATGTTGCTTGTGACTCATATTCTCAGGTAACTTTGTCTTATCTTTAGTAGTTGTTGTTTGTTTGTTTTGCATTGAATAACTTAAGCTAGAATTTTTTAAACTTCCAGTATAAAAAGTGTAATAAAATAATTAAGTTGATGCAGTTGCTAGGTTGAATTCATAAAGGGGTTTTAAGAGTATAACTTCAAAATATTTACTACCCAAAACATTTTCTTGATCTGCCTTTTAGTCTTCTTTCCTTTAATTAGTGGTCCACGGGTACTGCTCGAGGAGCAGCAAATCTGCTTCCACTTGTTCTGCCATCTCTACTTTCCCAAGCCATTTTCTGCCACCACAGCAGCCTCCCAAAAATAGAAAGAAGAGGGAAAGCTGGTGGCAGTAGGGTGTATCCCATAAGCTATAGCCCTTCAAAGCAAAGAACGGTTCATAGAATAGGTGTGGTCAGGTACATTAATACATGTAGTTCTTCTTTCTGTGTTTGTTTAGCATCCCTGAGAATTGGATAGTAGGGGTAGAAAGAAACCACCTGAGTAGACAAAGGTATGCTAGGATAATTCCTGCTAGAAACTCAGGATTGGATTGAGCCCCCCCGTGTTTCTCACTACAAGAGTTGGACCGAGAACAGTTCCCTCCCCTCTCTATTGACAGATATTGAATTTAGATTGATGCTGCCTTGTTTCAGAGGGTGAAGATAAAACAAAATGGGGTGTATGAAAGAACAGAACAAAGCATGATGAAAATCTGAAGATGACCCAGACTAAGAACTCCTTTCAGTGATCTGCAGAATTCAGGAGAACTGGTTGAAGTCTGTTACATCAAACCCTTTGAACGATCTATTTCCCGTGATGATCTCAACAGGAACAGAGCCATTACGTGGCTTTGTCTCTTATGTAGGGTTTTTAGACCAGTCTTTCACAGAGTGTGGGATGGGTGGCAGCTTTTGTATTAGCTTTTAAAGTCTCTGCAACTCTAGCCTGATTGCTGTCCCTTAAATTCCTCTTTTATTATGAAAATTAGAACTTCTTTAGCATCTTCAAATAAGATGAACTCTGAATTCATAACCTTTAGTTCTGGGGCACTTTGATAGAGGTTTCCTTCTCAAACACTTCAGGAGGAAGTGTTGTGCCGTATGAGTGTCTGATTCATCACTGCACATGCTGTGTTTCCACATCCGCGTTCTTGATCTTGGCTTTTTTCTCCAATACAGTGCAAACAGTGGACTGCCCATCAATCTCTACTTTCTGCTTTTCTTCTACCTCTGCTTCTGTCTTAAATCCAGTGATGGCAAACTTTTGATTCTTCTCATATTCCCTTGCTGATGTGCTGTGATCTGAGCAGCTGTGTACGGTGCCGCTCTACCTGCTAAATGTTGCTTCCTTTAATCCATCCCAAGGGGTGGACTGTAGAAGGTTCTGCTACTTTGCTATTGCTGCTCTAACAAATCACCACAAACAGATTTATCATGTTACATCTTACAGTTCTGTAACTCAGAAATCCTAAGATAGAGGTGTCGGCAGGGTTGCACTTCTTCTGGAGAGTCTAAGGAAGAACCAGTTTTCTTGCCTTTTTTAGCTTCTAGAGGACTGCTTGCATTCCTTGACCTGTGGCCCCCTCTATCTTCAAAGCTAGCAATGGTGGATTGAGTTCTTAGCAGTCATTTTACTCCAACCTTCTTCTTTGACTTTAAGGACCCTTGTGATTACATTGGGCCCACCTGGATAATCCAGGATAATCTCCCTATTTGAAGGTCAGCTGATTGGTAACCTTAATTCCCCTTTGCCATGTAGTGGGCCTCTTTGGAGGCTATTATTCTACTGACCACAGTGGAGCTACTCCAACTCCTGTTTCTTGGCTTCAGGGACTGCTTTCTGTTAGGTTCTTTTGTCTTGTTTGTCAGGTGCTTTTGTGGTAAGCTCTTTATGTTTTCTTTAGCCTCCTAATCATTGTCATTTCAGCCTCATCCACCTCCTCATTCTTGTCTTTACTTTTGGTTTTTATAAAAAAGTGTTAGGTAAGGGAATTTCCTTTCTTCAAGGGCTTTTATCATTCTCTTTGTTTTTCTCTAGTTGACATCTTCCTTCTGCTTTCTTGGCAACTGCAGTCCTTTTTGCTGGGGAAAAGCACATCCTCCTTTCCTAGAGTCGTGGTAAACTTCTTACCTTTCTTCTGAAGGATGACAGCCTAATTTCTAGTGGTCGTTTAAGTCTTCTGATATTTCATCTTTATTACTGAATTCTCTCTCTTTGGCAGAGCAGCCATTTCCTCTAGTTCTCAGATTGCACCTAGAGTTGACATCTCATGATGTGGGGCGGTGGAGAGGTGAATGCCTTGAGTGAGCCAGGAAGAAGCTGAGCAATGTTCATGTGGGCTGCAGGTACTAAGGATACTGTTATAAAGCTAGAATAGACTTTTCCTAATGCTAAACATCATTTACAAATAAGGTTAGAAAGATATTGTATCCTAACAAATAGGTTTTGTCCAATTTTGAATTTTAAGTATTTTTAGAAATTCAGTTTTGTATAAATCACCTAATACCAGCCACAGTGAAGATGTTAGGCACGTTGGGGGCTTCACACTGGCTCACTGATCTAGGAGAAAAGTACTTCTTACAACTAGCATGAGAGATAAAATCACCTCACCCTCCTAAAAATCCCTTGCATTACAAGTCAGGACCAAAGCGAAGCCTCTAAATGTGACTCCAGAAGGGCCCCTGCCATTGCCTCTTTTCTGTGTCCTACCTGTGCAGGACCCAACTTTTATCCCATATCCTCCACAAAACCTCCCTCAGCTGCTCAGCCTGTATCCTGAATACTTGCTTGCTTGTCTGCAGAATACTTAGCACTTAGAATCTGCTACTTCTGTGATTTTTTCATAGACATCATTTGTCTCTCCAAATGAATCTATTGAATGTAGCTTTAAATATGTTTGGTTATGAATTCACCAAAATATAGTTTGAAAAATCTCAATGGATACACTGACCTAGGTGCCCTCTCTCTCCTTGGAAAGCTTTGTTTTTTACAGTTATATTGGGGATTTACTTTTCATAGGAAATTGTTGTAATTTAGGGTCAGGAGGTATAATTTCTAATCCATTGGTTCATTTTATATCTGGTTTATGTTATAACCAGATCATGTTTAGAGATTCTAATTTGCAGTGGTCTGGAGCCATGCTAGAATATTTTCTGGTTAAACTTACTTATTTTATCTTTTTAAGGGCTACAAAACTTTATAGAGGAAGCTTGATTGCACTCTGCATTTCCAATGTATTCTTTATGCTTCCATGGCAGTTTGCTCAGTTTGTACTTCTTACTCAGGTAAGGTGCTTATATTTTTAAAATGAATTAAGCTTAGTGAGCTTGATTATGAGAACTCATTTGTCTAAAATTATAGAACTGAGATGTCATATGATTCCAAGTCCTAAAAAGTTTTTTTAGTCCATATTTTGAAAGAAATTTCGGGATAGGGAAATATATGATTTATTTATTTGCTTACTAGTAGAATGCATTTATTGAACTCAAGTTTATAAGAATGCTTATCTTTTTTCTTTAATATTAGTTTGCTTAAAAGAGAACTAGTGTTATAACATTAAGTATTTCTCTTAAGGAGACTGTAGTATTTATCTTAAGTAAAATTTTTGTGAATAATAGTGGACTTTCTTACACATAGGATAAATACACATAGGATAACATAGGAAAAATAGCTAAACAATTTATGTTTTATATAACTCCCTTACCAGCCTGTAATATATTTATCATCTTTCCACGTACTCTTGTCTGTCTCTTTCCCTTCAAATAGAGGTCTATAAACAAGGTTAAGGTCGCTTGTTGAGAGAGGGAGTAAAATGTGTGCTCATTTCTCCCTGCCACCACTGTTTCTACTTCTTTCTTATATTGGCCATATTCATATTCATATAAGCTGTATAAGAGTTGCTTTTTAATGTTCTTTGAGATGTCTTGCTTGAGAAATGAAGTCAGACCCGGATTTGAGTCCTAACTCTATTCACTGGCTGCTTGAGTTGGACAAACTGCATAACTTTTCTTAGTTTCAGTTTTCTCATTTATGAAGTAGAGAAAATGAAAGACCCTACTGTATTGGGTTGTGATTAGGATCAGATGGGGTCATGTATGTAAGAGTCTTAACACATTACCTGCTACTTAAGACATCAGGTTAGCTGCTTCTATCATTTTTTTTTTATGAGGCTCCATTTGTACTTCATTCTTTCTTTGATCTTATCTTTTAGACTCCTTTAGTCTTCTTTAGTTTGATGCATTTTAAATTTTTCTCATTTAAAATGTCCCTGAGGGTCACTCCTTAAGATTCTACCCTGTAGGCCTGCTGTGTATTGCTTAGCCCCTGGAGTGGAAAGGGAGAGTTCCTATCCTTTCACTTAGTGGAGATGGCCTGCTTTTTGTTTTTTGTTTTTGTTTTTTTGGTGGGGGAGGGGAGGAACTGGGGGGAGGTGCATGGAGTGAGGGTAGGCAGTGCTGTGCTCCTCTTTTGGGCTTACATTGAATAACAACACACTTCTCCACAGTTACTGTGTCATATCTGTCACCCTTCAGCAGTGCCATGTTCCCCATGGAGAAATCTGGGTCAAGGGAGACCTTGTTTTTCTTGCTACTGGGAAAATTTGTTGTAGGTTATTTGGAGACAAAAAACTTGATGAATGGAACTTAAGTTACATGTTTAAGTTTCAGCTGTTTTGCCATTTGTTTAAACCATATTTGTGTAGTAGGAGAAGCGTGGAATTTAATTTGAATTGCTTTTTCCATGAAGAAAGGTGGAGAGGCATTGTTTGACATAATACCTCTCTATACTTTACTGAGGTAAATTATTTAATCAATTAATTCATATAATCAATTAATGCATATAAATAACACCAGTACTCTTAGAATTCTTGGTAAATACATACACAGTTTTCTTCAAAACTGTTAAAAAAGTTAAAAATACCTTTGTAATGAAAGTACTTCTAGTTGGAAATTTGATAAATTTGATTATGCCCAACACTTGAATATTTGTATAAATGAAAGAGAACACTAATGGAGATACTCGTAAAGACTGATTAACAAGCAGAACTCAGTGTATTTTTACACACACACGCATTATATAATTATTTTTTAGTTTAATGTACCTTCCCCAATTATGTATTGTCACATGTTATAATTAAATTTTTATATTTTTTGATTGAGCAAGGCACTTTGTAATTGTACATGTTGGCAGTAGAGTCACTCTGACATTAAAAGGAGTATTGTTTGGATAATCCGTAAAGTAGATAATTTACATGGTTAATTGAGAGAGATGTGAATGGAAGAGAAAAATCAACCGATACGTGCTATATTAATATATTGACCATAATAAATAAATTAGCAGGTAAGAGGGAAACTAAAGAACTTACTTTCAATATAAATATAAATTTGAGGCAAAATAAAGATAATCTTTTCTTAATTTTTTAATCTATTCATTATATATAATTTTAATTTTTAATATAACTTCTTTTTAAATTTCAGATTGCATCGTTATTTGCAGTATATGTTGTGGGATACATTGATATATGCAAATTACGGAAGATCATTTATATGCACATGGTAATGGTTTTTAAATTTTTTTTTTTCCCATTTACCTGGACCTTAAAACAAACTCCTGATTAGTGTTTTATTTATTCATGGTTGCAACTAGTTTTGACATAATTCCATAACTAAACAAGTGTTATTCAAAAACTGTGATATAATTAACAGACCTTGTTTTAAATAGGCCACCCAGAAAATTTAATTATCTGATTTGAGTTTGTGCCCAACTTATACATTATTAGTAAAAGAGGTAATTCGTGAAAGAGAAACATGGAATGGTATATTATCCAGGAGCCTTCTGTTAAAATGAAGTGGAATATTCATTTATTGAGCACAAACTATCCAGGCATGTGGGACATATCAGTGAATAAAACTGCAAAGATCCCAGCGTATATGTGGATTACATGCTAAAAGAGTGGAGGAAGAAGACAGAGGATAAATAATAAACATAGTAAATGGGTAAATTATGTAGTATGTTAGAAGGTGGTAAGGGCTATGGAAAAGGACAAGTCATGGTACCCCAAGGAGGTCAGGCTGGCCAAGTGTCAAGGGATGGGAGATTGAAGTGTCACATGAGGAGGTCAGAGGAGGT